>NW_013530970.1:318214-505357 GCF_000836235.2 Papilio xuthus | reverse complement strand
GTCCCATTCGTGACCATTTGAGGACACGACAAAGATTTGACATCACTTCTCGTTTGATGATATACAATTATAATCCATAATATCTACGTAATAAAAGCGTTAATTCGATTAAATAAATTACAAAAGAACGTAGTAATATTATTGCTGAATATGATAAGATCGAGCACGTCAACCAAACGGTATGATGTTAGATAAAACTTCGTTGTATAGGATTTTTGGAAACGCCGCTCCTTAACCATAATTGGCCTAAAAGTTTATCTTTTCAAAGAAGTTATGGTCATTTGTGACACAATATTTTTGGTAGCTTGATTATGTTTTCTGGTCATCCCGAATAAGTTATGGGATCGTGACTCCTGAATGTTGTGATGAAGGTGGTTGTTGCTATATAGAGTTTAATTTAAATATGACTAACTGTCGTCCATGATTCTGACTGCAAAGAATTAAAAGAAAATAGCCTATGTTTTCTTTTAGGTTATGTTCTACATCTGTGCTAAATTTGAGCAAGATCCATGTAATCGTTCTGGAGATACATTCCACCCGTCCAAACATTTGCATTTGTAATATTAGTAAGATGTAAACTATCCCCAAGGAGAAATGTTTTTCATATACTGTTTATAAACAGTTTTGTAATAAAAATGTACTAAAGTAGATCTATTTAATATTGCTATATATACTAATAATATAATAGAGAATTTTTGAATAAATGGTTGGATGTTTGTTAGAAGGTATCATCAGAACGACTCTCGATGTTTGGGATAGATGTAGAATATAATCTGGAAGAACACAAAGGTCACTAATTATTTTTTATACCACGCGAACAGAGTCGCGAGCGTCAGCTCGTACTGCTATGTATTAATTCAAAATTGAAATTACCCCTATTTGATTTTTGGATAATAATATTCCATTGTTCCTATGAAACAATAATTCAAATCCAATAACTGTTGTATAAATAAGTTGTTTATTTAACACCGATATAGAGTTACTGGCAACAATCGATGGTGAAGGTAGATCGTAAACAAAGCTGTGTAATATAAGACGGAACCGGGAGCCGGCAAAGTAAGACATAAATATAGGAGTTATGCGTTTCGAGAAGGAGGCCGACGTAACTCGCTAACTCACCTGCTTTCACACTACGGTTTTTTGTGTTCATTTAAATGTTACATTTTCGGTTTAAATAATTAAAAGTATAATAAAAAATTAAAAAAATCCGACACCTATGACACATTAACGAAATACAATTTAATTAAAAAAAAATAAGTCATGAGTTTTTACAAAAGAATTAAAGACATTCAACATTATGCATCAATAGAGGTGACAACATGAATTTATCCGTAATAACTACTTGCCTGATGGATAAATCGTGGAATGTCTAGAAAAATTAGGAAGACTAGGCTATGTTTTGACACGCCCATGAGTAGCATTTTTTTCTACTGACGATTACGATTATATTGTTTTTAGAAAAATATTTTGAATGACCACTCTACAACTAATTAGGTACTCCTTGGTATTTAATATCGTCGTTTTAGTTACTTTAACTAGCTGTCGACTGCAACTCCGTCCGCACGGAATTAGAAACAAACTTAATAAGTAGCCTATGTTTCTTCCAGAATATGTTTCAAATGTATGCCACATTTCAGCGAGATCCATGCAGCCGTTCCAGAGATATCTTCTATCAAACATCCATCCATCTAAACGTTCACATTTATAATATTAGTAAGATACTGTACACACACATACAAGAATAGCAATGCTTAATGATTTAAATTCAGTCCGCTCAGCGAGGTATCAGTACCGCGTCTCGTCAGTGATAGGTATCGTCCTGTCGCATGCACGCATATGAAGTGAGTCTCGCTGATTTGTCCTCGTCCGTGTCTACTGATGTAAAAAGATAGTATATGTGTAAAATTGATTATAATCTACAAGTATAGCTGCCCCACTCAGAGTCTTTGCCACTAAGGGGTAAGGGCCTACCATGGATTTAGTATTGAACCGACCAGCATTTGAAATTTGATAATATTTGATGTTAATATGTAATCGATCATATCCCTTTATATTTATATTAAAATTTTGGTAGAAAAGTAGAAGAAAAATATTTAAAAAAAATTGAGGAATTTTGGAACACTTAATACGCGATCAATTCAATTTTAACGAACTTTCTTGATTTAAACTTACGAGATATACCTTTTTTATATTTCATAAGATAATGAAATCACTATAATTTAAACTTATATAAAAACGGCTAAACACTCACTTATATTCGTCACGTGTCACCAAGTGAGTGACGGCACCGCGTCCGCGAAATAATACCAGTCCCACTCACCCTAATGAAGGGCCACCGATGGGCTCGAAACAAGTCGGTGCCGCCACCGGACGACTATACGTGAGTGTTTAGCTGTTTTTATATAAGTTTATTATAATGTCTCACGATGATTTGTTCGGCAAAGACAAAGGTAAGGCTAGTCCCGAGCCGACAGTTCGGTTTCGCACAAATCTGTCATGAGTTTATCTAAGATCAGTCCGCGCGGCGAGCAAATATTAAATGCACGGACACGTATCTTTTTGTATACATAAGAGACAAGACAAGAAATTGTTGATAACTATAATATAATTCTGGTACTTCTTACATATTTAGAGTAAATTATGGTGCTACAGCAATGGCTTAAGAAGTTACAATAGTTGAAAGATTTGATGGAACGAAAGAGAGAGCTAAAACGATGAAGGCATGAAAATAGTAAGTAGTTTTCTACGTCGACACAAAATGTTCATAATTTTATTTGAGTTTGAATCAAATCACATATAGAGGACCTAACACGAATGTTTTTGAGAACGTTTTCGTCATCGACAAAAGTAGTATTAAAATTTGTGCAGCCCTAACACCAGAATATCTCATACATTTATTTTGTTACGTAAGCGTTTGTTGTATTTATTCGTACTAGGCTGTCTTTTGACCAAGAAATGTTCTTTAAAATGAGCTAATGATGAAGTTTATTGCATTTCTTTGTATTCATACATTTTAGTTGATATGAGTCAGTGTTGACCTTAGAGTAATTAATTAAATGTGTTATTCTTAATAGCAGGTACAAGAATAAAACGGTCGACGAACTCGTAATGTGTGTACGTTTCAAGATTTTATTATACTTAAACACTTGAACTAAGAAACATTAAGAATGCAAGTAAATAGTTATTGATCGTCACAAAGACATAGTAAATATTCAGATTAGAAAGATAAAGCTGAATAATTGAATATAAAACTTACTAATATTATAAATGCGAATGTTTAGATGGATGGATGTTAGAAGGTATCACCACAATGGTTGCATGGATCTCGCTGAAATTTGGCACAGATATAGAACTTCTGGAAGAACACCTATGCTACTAATTAACCTTCTTTAATTCCGCGCAGACGGAGTCGCGGGCGATAGTAAGTAAACTAAAATCATATCCATCACTAAAACCAATAAAAGAAACGCAGTACAGACGAACAACTTTACATTTCCACGGTGTAATTGAGATTTAAGATTGATAATACGATTCTAAGAAATTATTATATGAGACCTGAGGATATAAAATTCCTTTAATAGAAAAATCATCCAGACTGCCGATGAGCGCAGATATCTTTGAAGAAGAAGCCTCTAAATAATACCGAGTCAAAGGATTTTGAACTTTAATGGATTATAATATGATTTATAACTCCTATGTTTGTAGAACAGGTGCGGGTGAAAGAGAGAGTAGATGATTAGCATTCAAGGAGCAATCGCAACCCGATATGTTGCGGCTCCGAGTTTGTGCTTTATGATTTTAGATTTTTCTGTATATGCCAAAGTCGCCGCAGAGTGCCTTGATGTAGACTTGGAATTAATAGAATGACCACATTATTATAATTAACTTATTTAAAAACAACTAAAAACTAAGATTAATACAAAAATAGTTAACAATGACACTGAAAGTCGTAATACTGAAAATTTGGTTATTGTATCAAAGAGAGCCCGGAGACCTTAATTAACTTTAAAACGAGTAAAAACACAAATGTATTGACTTAGTATGGAACCTAAATAGCCTAATAGAGTTTTAGGAGTTCGTTTTTTACATATTTTCGTTTGAAAAGAAACATATGGAAGGCACTGAATTTTCGATCTATCGAGCATTAAAATGTCTAAACTTTTGTAGGGAGAAACGATTGCTTTTAGGGTTTGATCTTGGTAAACTTTTAAACAACTGAACCTATTTTAAATATTTTTTCACTCTTAATAAGCTTTGAATTAACGTACTCGTTACATATTTTGCTTGTTTTGTCTCGGTTTCCTAGTCATTATTAAGTACCGATGTTCAATTGTTTTTAGTATGGCAGTTCTATGAGTTTTATAGTGACCGTAATTCGCTACACAATATAGTAGTTGGATGCGTGGTTCATTGTTTTTAAATTATTTATACCGTCTCGTTGTTTCTCTCTGTACAAATTAAGACATGAGATAGGTATGAGCTTCGCGAACACTTGTTTATGTTATATCGACTCATGTTTATCGTGTGCATAACAATTATGCCGTGTGAATTATTGTCCCTTGGTGTCTTGTTCGTTGCGTATCGAGTTTTTATTTATATCGATATGATTATCGATAAGTTGCGATGATATATCGATGCTAAGAAATTATTTTATATCTCCTACGTCTTCTGTATTTTACAAATTTATGATACTGGTTGATAAGTTTTCTTCATTAAAACTATTCTTTTATTACTACTGTCAGAGTAAATATTTACTTTTTAAATAGTAATTAAGAGTTCAATGACTTAGTAACTTCTAAGAATAGTTACTCTAGTTAACTGGGGGATGTGTTTAGCGTCAGATTCACAAATTATGACATCGGGTCGTTTAGTTGAAATAAAGCTACGTTGCGAGGAAACGACGGTTAATTAGCCACTTCTATGACCATGTAAGGTTTATAATTAGATCGTTATATTTCTGTTAGAATATTATTATTCCCTTACTTTTTACTAAGGTGGTCGATTTGCTGTTTTAATATACTTTTTTATATCAAAAGGTGGCAAATGAGCGGGCGGCCACCTGAAATCGCCCTAAATAGCGAAGTGACCGTTGCCCATAGACACACGCATATGCGTTGCCTACCTTTAATCGACGGAGGAGGGGATGCACAGAAAGTAAATTCTTCCCTTTCCGTGCATCTCCTCATCCGGAAAGTCCACTTCCACTTCCCATCCTTTCCTTATAAAGAAAAGGATGGGAAGGGAAAGAGGACTAAATTAGGCCTCCGGGACGCACACTCATCAGACGGAACGCGGAATTGCTTCCACTTGACGCGTGTCTTCTGTGTGGTCGTGGTATTTCATCGGGTGAGCCGGGCCGATTCGTGCGAAGATGTTAAAGCGGGCTCTACCACTATAGTCGATAATAGTCGATATGCTCTATTGGTACAAGAAAATAACTTCATAATACATCATGCACAAAGTCGGGAAAATCTTCTTCAATTTGTTGTTAGTAATATTGCAGTAGATTTGATATCTTACTAATATTATAAATGCCAATGTTTTTATCAATGTTTGTAACAAGGTATTTCTCGAACGATTTCAACTGAGACGCGACAATTACTTGACTTATGAAAAGTTATTGTCAGTACTATATATTTTTGAGGTTAGTTTTGGAATCGCTTCACGCGAATGCATTTTGTGTAGCACTAACCTTAAAAGAATAGGACTTTTGTTAGTAATAACTACAATTTATTATAATTTCGAGTTGTTTTTAATAATTATTTTTCTTTACTGCGATACGGAATCAATGTTATATTTTCCAAAATGTTTATAATCGTTTAATTGTCTTATAAAAGGGGTAATAAAACAAGTTGAACGTATGTTTTGTTCTGGTCGATTCTATTCTCGGATGTCGTTATATCGTTTAATTTTAATGTGGATCGTGTACTTTGTAAGAGATTTTTATTTTGTTCCGTAAGTCAGTGGGCGTTTGAATTATATGTGATACTAAAAATGATTGCTCTCGTTTTGTGGTGTTAAGAAAACTGATAGAGGATACATTAAGACATTTCAGTCTTTGCAAAATGTAGGCTAAAAATAATTAAAAAAAAATTATTGTTAAATTCATAAAAACTAATGTTACTACAATTTTTTTATGAAATTAAAAAGTTGAAATCATTTAAAGTAATATTGCCAGCGTTGAACAACTTTTTCGCTTGGCACAGGACAGGAAAGGGTTCGCTGAGCTGACGGCCAACCTCCAGTAATGGAGAGGCATTAGAAGGAGGAGGAGAAAGTAATATTCCGATTGTATTTTTTAATTTATATTTTGATACTTCTCTTAAACATGTGATGGATGTCTTTTTAACAATTGCGTTGTCTTAATTAACGAGTGTTTATAAAGAAACTAGCGGACCCGACAGACGTTGTCTGACAATTTGACACTGCGATGGTAGCGCCGTCTGTCGGATCCAATGTAAAACATTCCAAAATCAACAACTACTAATAAATTAAAAATTAATTAAAAAAACATTGTCCAGCGGACAAAATTGTGAATCTAAACCATTCCCATATCCCCTTGAACACACACAAAAAATTTCATCAAAATCGGTCCAGTCGTTTGAGAGAAGTTCAATGACATACACACTCACAGAAGAATTATATGTATAAAGCTATGTCAAATATTATCGTTCAAAATTCTTTTGTATGTTGATAGTTTGAGTGGAGCTTACTTTGTATTTTGTGTGATGAATTAATTTATTAATATCTTAAATATCATAGGAACATCGTGACTCATGTTATTGTGACAAGGTTGTTGGACACTTTCCAAATGATGGTGTTAAACTTGCGCACACGAAAACATTGATAAAAGATATAAAATAATTTAATTCTTTTGTTATAAAGTTTGTTACAAACTCATAACGAACAACATTTTTAACAGAAGCATTATGGGTGTTTCCCATTGGGCCGATGGGAATTGCCAATGAGTATTTTTATTTAGAAGTTTGCATTGTATCATCGGCCCAACGGCAAATAATCTTATTACCCGACCGGTCCAACGGTCCATCATCCAAATAGTCAGCAATAATTACGTACAAAAAGTTATTATTTTTTGTATTTGCCTTTCATGTTTCTAAATGATAGAATTAAATCGTTTAAATGTTTTTGTATTTGTTGTACAGGTACACACAAGAAGAGTAATCCGGTTTATGCTAAACGTAAGTACTATAACAATATAGTTTTCTTTGTAGTCAAGAGTTACTTTTTTGTGAGAAAAGCTTAGTGCTAGCTAGTACTAGCTTGTGCTAGCATTGCTCATTGTGAGTGTACACGTTTATATACATCCTCGTAGTTTTATTAGAATTGCGAATAAATTGTTTCCATCTGATTGTAGGTCAGCGGCGGCGCTTCAATTAATTAGCAGAAGCACTGACCTTACATTTTTGGAATTTTGTCTTTGTTGAAACGTAAAGCTGATTTACGATTGTTTCAATGAAATTAAATTGATATTATATAATGCTTTTTGCAGTGCGCGATGAAATAACATCTAATTAATTCCATACTTGTACAGAAGACTATGACGTGTCGTAAACATATTATTCTTGATTGAAAAATCGTTAAATAAAAATTATATTGTTACTAAGGTATTTAACACTAATTAGACACTTTTTTGCACTAAATAAAACTTCAAATAATATCCTAGAAGCTTAGATTCAACCCAGGATCATGAGTATCTTTTTAATTTTTTTGTAAATAGCATTATAAATAAAAATCGACACAGCACTTTTATCTGGTGTAAAAAATCAACTGCATTAACGTCGATTAAAAAAAGAATATCAACCGGAAACCGATCGATTCCTACAAAGCCTTCTCAGGGCATTGGTACGTGGTGAAATCATAAATCATAATTAGGAGCGATCTAGCCTTTCAACGGCTGCCGATCGGACGTAAGCCTCGGAGCAGCGCGCCCATTCACCACCCGCGGCCCCTGACTCCGCGACGCATAATTCATCGATCCTGACAATATGCTTTGTGAATGGACGTATAAAATGCTGCTTATTTTTTTAAAGCTTCGCGTTTTATTGAACGAAATTTTTGTATAAATTATATTAATGACTAGCAGTCGCCGGTGATTCCGTCCGCGCGGAATTAAAAAAAAGTATTGGTCGCAGCCTACTCTTATAAAGCCTTCTTCTGTAAATGGACTAGCCAACAAAAAAATAATTTTTCAAATTGGGCCAGTAGTTCTTGAGATTAGCGGGTTTAAACAAACTCTTCCGCTTCATAATATAAGTATAGATTTTCATTAGAAATGTTTGTAGTTGAAAAGAGGCTTTTCTATAATACGAGAGTTTCTGATTATGCCACGAATAAGTCTATAAGTGTTTGATATGTCCTAAAATTGTAAAACAGACGACCTACTTAAAACAAATACAATGTTAGGAATTCTAATAAGAGTAGATATAAATAAAAGGAAACCTTTAAATGTTTTCAAGTATAAATATTGCTTGTTTAGTAGCAATTCATATAAAAGCGTCTTCTTAGCGCTCCATTCAATCAAAGAGTGTTATTTTAATGTTATTTATCGGCGGGCGCATTCGCGGCGGGCCGCGGGTGCCGCGTGGGCGGCAGTCGTATTGTGACAAGTCTTTATAAATACGAAAATAACTAAATTTTGATTTACGCACTAAGTAACATTACGGAGAACCAAAATATATTTTTTTCAACATATCATACTAATAATATGTTTATTTTAACTCAATAAAACAATAATCAGCACTTAAATTATTTTAGTAAGGTAAATGTAACAATTACGGACCACTCTTTTAATAACAAAAGTTGACTTGCGTAATGGCCCTATGCCTTATCACTTTAGGCAACGCGTTTGTACATTAAGATTGCTTGGTTTACTATCTTCTTCTAAAAAAAAAACTAGAAGAATATTAAAAACGTCTAATAATCAGTTTCCTTCATATTTAAAAAGTTATTACAGAGTAAACTTTTGGTTAATAAACAAACAAAGCTATGCGAAAACAAATATAATTCTGTCGTGTCTCGATCTCAATTGAGGTACACTGTCCGATATAGAATTCGATTATTTTAAGCGATTTAAAGTTATTTAGACAGAAATGACTAATTGAATGCCTCTCAGAGCGGATGTCGGAGATTCATGGGGCGACATGAAAGAGGGCTTCTACCCTAGTATAAATAATATTAAACTTGAACAAACTCAAACGTGTGCAAGTAATAATTTTAAATTTTTTAAATAAAAAAAATAATCTGCATAGAGAAATAAAAATGTTTGGATTACACACATATTCGAAACCTTATATACAACTTATAATCATCATCATCATCATCAGCTCACTATACGTCCCCACCGAGGGGCTCGGAGCCTTCCCTAAGTTAAGAGTGATTAGGCCATAGTCAACCACGCTGGCCAAGTGCGGGTTGGTTGACTTCACGCATATCTTTGAATTACTTGTCAGATATGTGCAGGTTGCATCACGATGTGTTTCCTTCACCGTAAGAACGTCGGATAAATATACATATGTAAATCGGAAATCGAAAAACACATTGGTACATGGCGGGATTCATACCCAGGACCTGCAGATTGCAAGTCAAGTGCTTGACCACTGAGCCACCGACGCTCACATAATCATATTAAACATACATAATTCAAAAATGTTACCTAAAATTTAAGATTGTAAAATACATGAATTAATTACTTAAATTATACTCAACTTATTTATCTTAAAAGTTTATTTTTTAATTTTTGAAGCAAAAAAATTCAATTTTGAACTTACATCGTTTTACATTAGGATCAAAAAATATTTACCGATAATAAATAAGACGGGCGGATTGTAAATCAATTGATGGACGATCTGTCGCTATAATTGCATCGGATCGGGCACTGCTTTGAGGTAAGTCGTGATATTTACTCCTTTCTCATTAAACACATCGTTTATAGCTTTGGGATTTGCGTATTCAGAATTGGCACG
Organism: Papilio xuthus; assembly: GCF_000836235.2. Taxonomy (NCBI): domain Eukaryota; kingdom Metazoa; phylum Arthropoda; class Insecta; order Lepidoptera; family Papilionidae; genus Papilio; species Papilio xuthus. The sequence goes on along the minus strand of NW_013530970.1, from coordinate 495,374 downwards.
TTCAATTTTAAGCGTCAGTTTCCACTGCGCAGTGTTTATACAAAAACATTTCATAATTCTTCTTGGTCTGTGAAAAAATGTTTTAACGCATAAGTTTTCAGTGGAGACTCCGAAGTCAAAATTGCAGAAGTCTAAAATTGTATTTTTACGTCTTCAAAACTACTAGATAAAGAATTTTTTTTATTAATCATATCATATTGACCCTTCTTTATTGAATACGAATTTCATTCACAACAATTACTGTTTTGTTGGATTCAATAAAATCGGCTCAACGCAATATCTTCCTAAAATATTCGAATTTGAGTTATATCTTGTTGCAATAAGGTTTATTATCCAACTACTTTGTACAATGTCAATTTTAAAAGAAATTGATTAATAGTTTCGCTTGCCAGTAGCATTCCTATCTTTTTTTATTTCTTTTTTATTATAACGTCCGGTGAACGGCCAGCCTGCCAGATCCATTTGTCAATATGTCTTATTATGTGGCGATCGAATCGAAATTTTAATATCGATTCATATGTCATTTTGTAGTCTTTGATTTTTGAAATTCGAATAGATCATTCGAGAATTAATGTTTTATTACAGTCATTAGTGATATTCGCCACATACTATTTTATTAAAAAAAAAAAAAAAAACAAGATTATAGTCCAAAGAAACTATATTGATTGGACTAATCATGATAGGGAGTTAAGTTTAGATTAATATTGTTGAAACGACGTATTAATATTACAAATGTGCTAGTTTTAAGTTAATCCGGAACAAACTTTCTTTACAATATCACTATAGCACCAAGAAAATAAACTCCAGCTTGATACCTTCACGCGTTTTTGAGAAAAAGGATCTTGACAGAGAGACGGACAACAAAGTGGTCCTACAAGAGTTCCGTTTTTATTCCTTTAGAGGCACGGAACCCTAAAAACTAAGTCTAAGTCTCTGACCACAAAAATTGGCGCTTCGTTACACCGACGAAAAATTTGGATAAGGATCTTTTGTTCAGTATAAAAAGTCGCCTAATTATGAAAAAAACCTTCTAAATTCGATGAGACAAATATCGGTTGCCGATGTTGATCCATCACTGTTGTATTTGGGGGTCGATGAGGAGATAAAAATGATTAGTCTCGCCTTCGAGATCAAGATAGCTGCGGTATTGGAGATATGGCCGCCAGAGCGAACTGATCGGATTAGATGTACAGGTTGAATGGGAAATAATAAGTCAATAACACCTTGTGTTGGGTAAATTTCCACTAATTAAAAAAATATATAGCATTATCTATGTTGAGAGAGATGATAATGTGTTTTCTGGAAGCTGGAATAGTAACTGGAATAAACAAAGAAGAGCTTTAAAAGCTATTCAAGTGTGTTGAAAAAAAATGTTTTATTTGGCTCCTTTTGCCAGAAACTGTGTTGTTACAGGATCCCCTTTTAATTAATTTCTTAAATATTCTTCTTAGCTCCGTGAGTTAAATATATTCATGCATCAGCCTCTTCTATCGGAGGTTGTAGTATTATGTTGTTTGTCCAGCTTAATATTTTTAAATCATCCTGTATGTATCGAATGCCGGTAGATCCGGTGTCTCGATACTGTCGCTTTGATAGATAATCTTTGGGATCGAACAGCGTTCGACGCGAGGCGCCCGCCGGCTAATACGTCATTAATTTATTGAACCCAGCTCCTGACTTCGACCAAGACTACAGCGTCCGTCAGTAAATTCCGTTCGTAACAACGCATGATTGACTTTTAATTATTATTTTTTGTGCCGTTTGTGCAAAAAAATATTGAATTATTTAAACTTACTACCACACTTAGAATAGTTTAATGATGGCATCAAGTTTAACAGTGGTAGAGCCCGCTTTAACATCTTCGCACGAATTGGCCCGGCTCGCCCGGTGAAATACCACGACCACACGGAAGACATGCGTGAAGTGGAAGCAATTCCGCGTTTCGTCCGATGAGTGCGGAGGCCTAATTTAGTCCTCTTTCCCTTCTCACCCTTTTTCTTATAAGGAAAGGATGGGAAGTGGAAGTGGACTTTCCGGATGAGAAGATGCATGGATAGGAAATATATTTTCTTTCTGTGCATCCTCTCCTCCGTCGATTAAAGGTAGGCAACGCATATGCAATTGCGTATATCTATGGGCAACGGTCACTTCGCTATATCAGCGATTTCAGGTGACCACTCGCTCGTTTGCCACCTTATTATATAAAAAAAAGTTAATTTAAATTGCAAACTAACAATGCAAATTAAGCACATCCTTATCTATAGACAAAATGAATTATTAAGAAGACTAATAGAAACAATCGGAATGTAATATCTTCATTTAATAAATAGTAGTTTTAATTAGTACATAAATAAATAGTAGTTAATAATTTAAAGTATCTTTTCGAGTAGTTATTTTATAACCCTATTATACGATTATGCAAGATGCGATCGCTTAATCCAACTCTGTTGTCTATCACGCTCAGGATCGAACCCAAAGCCCATTGTTTCGTCAATGACAGATCTCTCAATGCCATGCTTTATTGGAACCAATCAGTATTGTCGGCTTACGGCCCATCTGGATCTTTGAATGTCAAATCTAAAGCTAACCGCAACAGTTATGGACCACCTTAAGAACAAGTATTATCAATATTAGAATTTTTACTGCATTAATTATCAAAAAAATTTCAATTTACGTATTGAATATTTAGAAATATACTGCAGTTAGTTGTGAAGAATTAAATAATAACCAGGATGCTGATCGTTTAACATTATACTTATATAATCAACTGAAATACGTTTAATTTTATTTATAAAGTAGTGATTCACATAGTAATAATTTAAAATCTCATAAACACCTTACTCTCAAACTGAAATTGTTTTAAAAAATTAAATTAATTTAATTTATAGACAAAAAAGAATTTTCAAATAGTAATTTTGTTTAAATAATATTAAATTATTTTAAAAATTGACTGGTCAATAACTATGTCGTTTACCCTGCTTGTTTTTTCCAAATCACCTCCTACTTACAGTCGGCGTCACAACACAATGGGCAGCGCGATATTTTATTGTCAATGTTAAATAAAGTCATTATTTTGATTGAAGGTTTCGTTTCGATGTATTTTTTCTCTACGTTATTGTCACATCGCTTGAGTTCGAGACAAATCGATTGTGATGGACACACTTTATTAAGCATTAGCCTTTGACGAACCTGTCTGTACCGCAAAAGATCTAAAAACACTGTACCTTATTACTAACGCAATAAATACTAATATTGCATCTAAATTTCCAATGATTTCTGATACGTTTTATAACAATAAAGCTAAAATGTCTTGAATAAAAAATACTATGAAGACATCACAAAATCTAATATTGAAAAATCACCGTTCAAATTGCTTAGAATCGACTTCACTAACAAATGAGTGGTATCATTTGTTAGTGAAGTCGATTCGTTTCGATCGAGAAGACGTCGTTGTATTTTTGACGTAAAATATGCAAACGCATAAATCATATTATAGGTTATTTTATTTATTTCCTTAAAGAGTAATTAACAGTGGTAGAGTCCGCTTTAATATGTTCGCACGAATTGGCCGGTTCAGAACACAGGCGTAAAATGGAAGCAATTCCGCGAACACTCTGATGAGTTTGGTACCGGAGGTCTAATTTAATCCTCTTTCTCTTCCTACCCTTTTTCTTATAAGGAAAGTATGGGAAGTGGAAGTGGATTATCCAGATGAGAGGATGCATGGGAAGGAAAAATATTATCTTTATGTGCATCCCCCCCTCCGTCGATTGAAGGTAGGCAACGCATCTGCAATTTATATATATATATATATATATATAACATATTATATTAAAAAGAGAACACCACCGGCTGCGGAATCCCATGACTCAAACAACCAGTGGTCAGGGCTGCAGAGACAGGAACCTTCTCACGATGCGCGCGGTTTCTAGGATAACTGCCTTTTGTATCGGGCCCTTAATCCAACTGTGTAGCGAGAGCTTCTTGAGATGTTGGTCGAAGCTCTTCGCTATCAGTCCATTTACCGATACGACTATCGGAATAATGGTAGTCGATTTCATGCGCCACATGGCGGTAACCTCGTGAGCCAAATCTAGGTATTTTAACACTTTTTCCTTTTCAGCTTTCACGAGATTCTCGTCATGTGGAATAGTGACATCGACTTACATTACATAACTCTTATTATTATTATTATTACAAGAATATTCGTAATAAATTTTGTTCATTTGCAAAATTGTTGAAGGTAATTCAAACTATAGTCAAAACCCAATGGGATGTTCATAGTTGCGACACTCAATATATCGAAAACAAAGCGAAAACAAAACAATATCTCTGCTCGGTATTCCCGCGTCGTTTCAATGAAAACAATCGGCAAATGATTCGAGCTCAGCTAATGCGACCAAATGACGATTGGACAAAGATTAGAAAGAAAACAGACTGTTCAAATAATGTAATATATCTTTTCAAGGACAACATCGCTCTATTTATAATCACGTTAGAAAAATATAATATTGTTCTTTATGGTCACTATAAAAAAATGATATATTTGAAATGAAATTACACACGTAAACTTTTTATAGGGGTTTTTGGATTAATATGGATACTAGTTTGATATTATTAATGTAACTTTTAAATCATACTCAGTTCAGTCTTAAAAAGGTCCATAGAGTTCTAAGAGGAATTTCCTTCAATACGTCATGTCTGCTGGCTGGTCTAATCTATGATTGTCGGAGCAAGGGGTAGCCTCCTCCATTAATGTAAGTGACGCTCCGTTCGATGTACTGACGTTTTTTGTCTGTCTACGTGATTGATAAAGAAATGGTATGGATGCGACACTCTTTCACACAATACTAGACTTTTATTTACATTCATTTCGTTCTATTTTGAACTTAATTCTTTTGTAATAAAGACTTTATTGATTATAAAGCCTTCTTAAAAGATAGAACACCGTCTTTTTGAACAGACTCAGTAATAGTACACTTGTAAAAGAAGTACCATCACAAATTTAAACTTTAATCCGTTCTTGTAGAGTTTGGAATTCTGATTTTGTGAAATTTGGATTGTTGGTTCATTATGGTTATTCGAAACCATTTGCGGATTCATAGAGAATTGGTTTGTAATTGTTGTATGTTTGTTTTGTTAGATAGATATAGAGATGCATATTTTCTGTTATTACTTATGAGTTTCAAAACAAGAAAGTAATGAGATTGAATGTGGATGGCTACAAAGGTAGAGGAAGACTAAAGAAAGTATGGATGTAGAGTGTAAATATGACGGCTGATAGAGATGTATGGAGGAGTACATATTGTGCCGACCCTCCGTGCGGATAAGGGCAGGATGATGATGACATCCAGTAATGGAGAGGCATTAGAAGAAGAAGAAGAAGATGATGACATTATGATGTTCAAAACAAGGGCGTAATATTAGGTTAAGGTAAAGGCTAACATGACCGTGTTAATCTTGAAGTTAGTTTAGTGTGGGTTAACCAAGCATAATTTCTTTCCTATCTTTTATCATTGGTAGTATGTCAATAGGGGTTTTCTGCATTAAAAACTAATGTTAGTTTTTTTTATTTACAAACCTTACATCAGTTTTATTTACGAGTCTCACGATTTCTCTGTTTTTTATAATATCTTTGTCAATCTCTTTTGAGTCGTTGTCGATAAAAACTGGCTATTGTCGATCGTCTTTTGTATCACCTGGATTTATTTTAAGAGGATTAGAATCGAGATCTGTCATTGAAAGTTATCTGTCGATACCGTTGCCTTGTTTGTGAAGAAATGCTTCAAATATTTACCTGCTTTATTGGCTCTCTTTGATACTATAATTGATATTTTAATACAAGAGTTTATATTATACCTCATAGCCTAATTTTAGTTCTCTTTCCCTTCTCACCTTTTTCTTAAAAATAAATGTGGGATTAACGGAGGATGGGACGCATGGGTAGGAGAAATATCTTTCTGTGACTCCCCTCTTCCGTCGATTAGAGGTAAGTAACGCATCTGCAATTGCGGATGACTAAGGGCTGCAGTCGCTAGGTAATTTAAGCGAATTGTGTTGACAGCTCATGATATAAAAAACCATCCTTTTCTGATCTTCTTGGACCTGTTTAATATAGTATATGAAATATAAAAACCTATGATTTTTATTGAACTTTAAAAAGCAATTATTAAATAACTGGATCAATGTTCAATATTAATCACATATTAAACAGAATAATAAGTTGCACGGCTCAACAAGTTTAGTTATAAACTCGGCAATTTATCGTCTTCATCGGTCGGTTAACGATTGTTCTTGCTAACGTAATAGCATAATTATTAGCACGCGACAGCCTATAAGCTTTAGTTAGGGAATTTTCCACTAGCGCGACTAGCCACGGCTAGTTTCACGAATCCGTGATAGCTGATTCTATGAATTGTGGCCGTCCCAGTGGAAGCTAGTGCGTACCATCCTTCGATTACATAGCCACTTACTATCAAGTGGGTTTGTGGTCAAGCTTTGGGTTATTCAATATAGAAAAAATGGTACTGCTGAAAAACTTTACTTACTAGCAAGTATTACCGTGGTTTTCTAAGACCAAAATCCGCGTTTAAAACAGGGATGACATGTTTTATATAGATATTTACGTCTCGGAATTCTACTGTTAGTGGAATAGTTATTGTGCAATATGAAAAAGTGGTATTGCATACGTCAGAAATCATCAAAGCTTTATCGTAAATCGTATAGTTGGTATATATTCCCGTTTCCCCGTACCACGTCCGAATGTGATAATTTATCGTATCACACCCGCGCAAGCATTGTATAAATCTCGCTGATGCCCGACATAAATCGTTTGCGGTGTAAAGCGGAGAAAAAAAAAGTTTTTTTTTCTTTAAATACCCACTCATTACGTGTACGCTTTTATAACTATCGACTTGGGTGTCTAGATTTAATGAGCCGCTCAACTAAGTCTAATGCGTGAAAAATCTGGAGCGTAGTTTTTTTGGTCTTTAAAGAAATCTTCTGGTTTACTGTTAACATTTTTATACTAGAACTAGCTGTCGCCCGCGTATCCGTCCGTTAGTAAACTGATATATAAACACGGCTAAACACTTACGTATATTCGTCCGGTGGCGGCACCGACTAGTTTCGAGCCCATCGGGGGCCCTTCATCAGGATGAGTGGTACTGGTATTATTTCGCGGACGCTGCCCGTCACTTCCGTTAGTAATTAAAAAAAACTTAATATGTTGCCTATGTGCTCTTTCAGACCATGGTCTATAGCTGTGCCAAATTTCATCTATATTCATTGTGCCGTTCCGAATATACCTTGTAACAAACAACCATCCATCCATTCAAACTTTTGTATTTATAATATTAGTTAGTTTATAAAAATGTCTCACTTTGTTTTTTTTAAATTAAAAGTCAAACCGGTTTATTAGATCTTAATTAGGTTATGATTACGATGAGCCGACTACAGAATCAATACGGTAGGCAATCGTTGGTAATAATGGACTTCTTAAACAATAAAATCCAATCTGGACAGTGGCCTATTGCAACATCGTTCGATATTTTTTCGAATATAGCTTGTGTTCAACATCCAGATCGAACGGAAGTGTTAAGAGCATCCGAAACCGATGTGCATGTATGCGTAGATGTATGAATGTAGAAGAAGTTAGAGAGGTGTGTCTGGACTACGCCAAATGGAGGTCTGTGGTCTCTGCCTATCCCTCTAGGATACGAGAGTGAGTTAAGTTGTTGGTGTGTGTGACTTAATGTAAATTACAGAAAGAAAACAAGAATTTTTTTCGTCAATTTAATCAAAAAATTCCATTTAATCCTAATTTCCACTAAGCACATTAATCGGATGATTTTAATAAATTATTTATAATATGATAATAAAATTAAAAGTAGTAAAATATCACAGGAGACGAAGTTCAAGATAGGACCCCAGAGCACACCGGCGCCGCGTGCGCTTGCGCTCTCTAATTTGTAAATTGTCCGACGAGCAGCGCCATCTATTAGTGTCAATGACCATTTGCCGTCTCTACCGTACTGACATAATTGCATTTTACTTCTTTTTACTCTTATTTCTAATGCAATTCAGATTTACCTGTATACTTCAAGATTGTAACAAAATGTAACTAAATGAGAGGTCGTTGACAACTTAAAAAGGCTTGGAATTTTTGGATAGTATTCATTTGTATTGATGGTTAAAACTACTATAACGTCTATCAAAGCTAGTCCATTCTTGGCAAACCATTATTCTGGAGTCCTGTAACATGTTCAAAATTTACCGTCACGACCTATAGGTCTAGATATTAAAATAAATTTAAAGCTAAGAAACGATAAATCAAACGAAATCGAATGGACAACATAATTGAGGTTTGCTCGAGACGGGAGTCAAATCGGTTATCGATGTCGGCGGCTTTCAATGGTCAGATCTCGGTGATTATGTTACGGTCAATAGATTGTGTGATTTTATTTTAATTTTTAATCATATATTGTCTAGTTATGAATTAGTTCCAGATGTTTGAATATCATGGGAGAGTTGTTCTGTAGTGAAGCTAACTTGAGGTTAGTGCGTTTACTATCTGACGAACTTTAAGAAGGTAGAATTTAGAATAGAACCTTTTTAAGTTACCTCTTAGAGAACATAACTATAGGGCTTCCGAGAACTTCCAACATAACGTTAAAAATAAGTAAGAAAATTGCTGATGGAACCAAAAAGGTCCAACAAATTTAGAAATTAGACGTCTTTTAGTTGATTACGGTTTTAATCATTTTACAGATATTTAAAAAGTGTATTTTATACTAGAAAGAGATAGAAATATGTAAATATCGAAGAGTAACAGAGACGGATATCCAGAGAGTCAACACTGGTAGCGAGCAAGAATTACTGTGACTTGTTTCTGAAGGCAATTTGAATTGTTACGTGTATCCAACTCTAATTATTTCTGAGCGATCAGCGTGTGCGGTCTGACGATTATAATAATTATTATTTTATAACAAATACGTCAGTGTAATCCTTGCTTTATAATTCTACAAGCTTATATATCTTCTATTAGCCTGATAATTGGTATTGAAACCTTTTTTATCGAAATACCAACAGCCTTCTTTGACATTTTAGATGATGAAAAACTATCTTCTGTTTCATCCTTTGTAAGTTAACAAAATGAATAAAAGTTGCTGTTGGAAATACGTATTTTATTGATTTCTATTTAGAAGATTCTATTATTTAAATAGTTGTTATTGTTTCAAATGTACATTTTTCGATAAATACATCGTGTACGTTATTCCGATCTCTTGACGTTCGAGACAGTAGATAGTGGATCGTGGATTGCTTAGCGAAAATTCCAAGACGTACGTGGAGTCAACGACCCACCTGTCCGCGTACTCAATATCATCTCAAAATTTTATATCCCCAAGCATCACGAAATCTCTCGACATCTAAAAGTCGCGTTGAAACAATAAGACACGAAGTACATTAAGATCGAGCCTCCCGATAATACCTTATGGTATATTTTATTAAAATTTATGTCTTATTCCAACTTCTGGGAATTTATTAATCGGCTAATATGAATTCTGTGTGTGTTTAAGTTCCACCAAAACGAAGCTGTTATTTTTGTTCGTGTGGCTTGCGGTGAATCGATTCTAGAGATGTTTCGATCATCACTACGTTTCTTTATCGATATATTTTTGAATAGATTTATAAGTATTGAAAGTACAAAACATTCATTTTATTAGTTTTATTAGATTTATTGTTAAAAATTAACAATTATATTTTTTTTAGTTACTCTTTTGTTGATGTGCGCAGAATAAAAAAACTTAATTAGTAGCCAATGTGTTCTTCCAGACTATATTCTACTTGTACCTTTATGACCAATTTCCAAGATCCATGCATCTATACATCTAAACTGTGTCTTCCATCTATGCGAGATCCTATTCAGCGAGATCTATGGAGTGGTTCTAAAGATATCTTGTACTAAACAATCATCCATCCAAACATTAGCATTAATAATATTAGTAAGATTTTCGTTCATTCAAAAATTTAATGAGACTTAAATTATCAAATACGTCATAAATTCGTCGGTATTAGAATCGCATCGATAACGACGTCTTATCGACTAGTCGTACATCCCTACATCGCTGGTCTCTGTAGAGCCGCCACCATAAAGGCAGTGTTCGCTCATTTGTCAGCCGGTGTGGATATTTATTTATTACGGACCCTCCGCGCTTAAGAAATACCTGACCGATTCTACACAAACCAATATACAATTGCACTTCATTAAAACATATACGACCTTAATAGTATTAACATAAGTCATAAAATCCAGTCAAAAATTAATAATCATGTGAACTCTTTAGTTTAGTATTTGTTAATGTCTTTAGTATAACAAAATTTATTTTACGTGTTAATGTTTCTTATTTTGAAAGAAATAAAGATGGAATTGTATGAAATGGGTGTGTTTGTATGATTGTTAGGTTAGGATTGTTAAATGGGTATAAATTTAAAATCCATACGTGGATCGTTCGCTGGGCCACCGTTTCCAAGTGTTAATAGATTATGTATCCTTGGATGTATGTTTTTGTATGTTTTATAGCTTTGTAAAGTTTTTTTAATTGATCATTAAGCTTGTTATTAATGTCACTATTTGTTTGTAGAATGTCTCTTGTTATTTTTAACTTTCAAAGCTTGAAAAACCTAAAGGATTTTAAATGTGTAAAAAAATTTTGGTCGCAATCTTTTTTACGAAAACTTTCACCTCTTTTAGAAGACAAAAATCATATTCCAAATTTAAATTATTGAGGTATTTGAAAATACTAGCTATCGGCCGCGACTCTGTCCGCGCGGAATTAAAATAATATAATAAATTGTTGCCATCTATGCCAACTTTCAACGAGATGTATGAAGTGGTTTTTAAAAATATCTTCTACTAAACAATCATCCTTCCAAACATTCGCATTTATAATATTAGTAAGATCAATTATGACCTTAGAAATCTTAACTCGACCTTGGGACATCAGATGTACATCCACTGAGCTGTACAACATACCTGCATGTACCATGCACACCTCCTCACTGAGGAGCTCGGGGCCTATCCTATGTTAGGGGTGACTAGGCCATAGTCAACCACTCTGGCCCAGTGCGGTTTGGTAGGTCGCAGAGGAGAGCGAAACCGTGCCCGTGGCCCCGTCCCCATGCCTCCGCTATGGAGGAGAATCCCACATAACTACCGCATACCCCCCGGGGCGCGGAGTATGCCTAAAGCATTCCTCTCTGGAAAAAAAAGTGCGGTTTGGTAGACTTCACACATATCTTTAAATTTCTTCTCAGATATGTGCAGGTTGCATCACGATGTTTTCCTTTACCGTAAGAACATCGGATAAATGTACATATGTAAATCGAAAAACACATTGGTACATTGCGGGATTCGAACCTGGGACCTGTGATGATACCCCTGAGCCACTGATGCTCTAAGCTCATGCACACCTTATGCATGTAAAAGCACGTATCAATGTATAGGACATGATAGATCTCTCTCTGCTCGCTATTATTTTCCATGCTCCGTGCATTATTCTTAGAACAGCACCCACGCTTTTGAACATTGGTAGAGAAAGGTTACATGTTAACATTGATGTTATTATAAGATTAAATGGAAGTGACAACAATTTTTCAGGAGATCATGGTAACAAACATTTCTCAAACAAGGTTTTCTTTGTTCTCATCTTGCGATACAGCAAATGGTGTTTCAAGCCCCAAATTATTATCGTAAAGAGTATATTGGTATCTGCCATATTTCGTTTTAACTACAAACAAAAGAAAGTGTTTTTGATTTTCTGATTATTAAAAAATTAAATGTATAAAATAGAATATTTTCCCTTCCTCTATTGAATCTCTGCCCCTTTCTATTATTTCCTTATAAGAAAATAGTGGGAAGAAAAACCGGGAACTAAAAGGCGTCCATAACGCAAGTTTCAAGATCCTATCCGCATACTAATCAGAATGAAGTAAAAAGTGACATAAAATGTTTGCCACATCCATTATCTGTAGATCATTGCACCCACCCTGTGGTCGCGTGGTGTGGTCACCGCGCGCTATTTATTCTTTGTCTATCCAGCATTATGCGCTATTATACAGCAAACCTTTTGTATGGGATCGTGAATTGATCATTACACGCTGCAAATACAATAACTGGACTTAACTACACTCTAATGAACAAGAGAAATGTCAGAAAATGATAATTTTTGCCCAACATGAAGATTAGACATAGGTGCGTAATGCAAGCCGATTTATTCAGTGACCCCAGCCTATATCGTCATCCTTAATCAGTATGAGATTTTGGTTTACTTTACATGCAATAGAGGGCGCTGTATTTTTAATACAAATTTTGTCGATGATGATACGATGGGGCATGTCACACACAAGCGTGCTAGGCCCACTGTTATTAGATTTTTTCTATTGTTCCTTTAGCCGACAAGACCTGACTGATGTCTAAAAATTTGGTGTTTTTTGTATAGTTTCGAAACGTATTTATTTTTTTGTAGAATTATTATATCTTCGGACAAGATTTGTAATGACAAACGCTCTGAGAATAACCGTCACGCTGGTCCTTGGTCACGTGACACAAGAGGGTCACGGCGTTGACGTGTTACGTAGAGGTCACGTCTGACCGTACTATCACGCTGTCGCATCGGCACTGAACAGAGTTCGTTTGCTTCTCGGAAGGGTGACCTTTACAGGAAAAGATATTAAAACTTTATCAAAAGCAAACCTTAGAATTTGTCGGTAGCTTTATGTTACTCCAGATCCACTGTTATTGTGTTGGTAGTTATCCAAATTTATAAAAAAATAAATAAAAAATCTTTTGTAAAAATTAATAATCTTTATTAATATTATAAATGCGAATGTTTAGATGGATGGATGGATGTTTGAAGGTATCTCTAGAACGGCTGAACGGATCTCGATGAGATTTGACATACATATAGAACATATTATGGAAGAACACATAGGCTAATTGTGTTTGTTTTTAATTCCGCGCATACGGAGTCGCGAGCGACAGCTAGTTTTATTATAAATTTTAACTAGCGTTCTAGATTGATCTTAAGTCTTATTACTTCGTTTAAATAAACTAACATGAAAAGGTTTTTTTAAATATATTAGATTAAATTCTTAAGGGTTTGTTATATTGTTTTTACAGTGTTGTTCTCTGTCTGATTTATTTAAGCGTTGTCACTTCATATAGGCGATATCTTTCTTAAAAACAGTCCAAATACATTTGTTCGCAACGTTGTACCTTCGGAATTTTATTTTTACGATCCCATCTTTCCGATCGGTCGCACATCGCTACCGAACCTAAATCGAATCAAGGCAAACATGTCATTTACAACATTTATTTACGATCAATTATTTAAATTACACAGTAAAATATTCTTTATTACGTTAGCACTAAAGTCTATAGTATGTTTTACGCTGTATCAAATAAAATTGTCCATATATCGATACAATTATATTTTCTAACATTCATCGAAGTTTTTTTACATTCAAAATTGGTTCTTATTGTTTAACCATTAAGGTGGTAATCTGTTTATACGTTTAGTAATGTCATATCTAACATCTTTTCGATTATAGTGTTCGATTTTCAAACGAACGCGCAAGATCATTCGTCCGTGATTCGAACGCGTCAATCGAATTCAAATTTAGAATTCAAACGTGTCAATTTAACGCCCGTTTCTTTTTTTATAAACTGCCAGAATTTAATTCTATATTTAAAACGATCTTTACCTTCGTATTAAAGATTTATTTTTAAGACAGATTAAATTAAAAATGTCCTCAGAATTTCTTTTTAATTTTTTTTTAAATAATTTAAGTGTCCTTGGCCACTTAAAACGCTGCAATATTCGCTATATGTTTACCACTAGTCTCACCCGATCGTGTTGTCACCCTATTAAGAGTTGCATTTTAACGCATGTTTTTGAACCCTCAGCGGGTCGCCACCGCGGGTCTGAATGACAAAAAATGGGGACACCCAGAGTTACAACTGAAGAAGACATATATTTAATTGGTCATTATTATAATTCAATCTGGACATAATTTAACATTATTTCGTGCGATCAATTGTGGTGCAATTGTAAGCGATTTTTGTATTTATTTAAATACTAGCTTTCGCCTCTGACTCCGTACTGTGGTCTTCCAGACTGCGTTCTATATCTATGCCTTACATAGTGATCTGTTGAGCCGTTCTGAACATACTTTCCAACAAACATTCGTTTTATAATTTATGTATTAACGTAATATTTTTCATTAAAATTGAACAAGCTAAAAATTATATTATTTCGAATAATTTAATAGCAAAATGCATCATTTTCATTTAATTAATTTCATAAAAAACATGTATAAATTTTTAAAAGCGCCAATAGCCTAATGGTTAAGGGTACGGATATCCGATCATGAGGTCGGAGTTTCGAATCCTGCCATTCGACTATTGTCGTAAACCATGCCCTAGCACAAGCCTAGAGCTTAGTTGGAATGGTACAAGAAATATTAGTAAATTAACAAAACATCTGCTAATATAGAGAAAAAAGGATGGTAAAAGAAAAAATAATTACTATTTCGAATTAATTTTTAATTTAAAAGTAAAATTTTAAACAAATCTCCGAACGCTTTTAACTTGTACTTTGATAATTTACGCAATTTAAAAACCAAACAATAATCCTTCACAATTCCAATACTGATTCCGTGTAAGGTAATTTGTACCTCACAGTGTGTTACGTTGTTTTTTTGTACAGTTAAATATTATCATTATTTTTTCACTTAACAATGACCAGTAATCATATATTCCTCAACGGAAATATATAAGATAATATATTTTGGATTTTTTTATATCATAAGGTGGCAAACGAGCGAGCGGCCACCTGAAATCGCTGAAGTAGCGAAGTGACCGTTGCCCATACACATACGCAATTGAGTATGCGTTGCCTACCTTTAATCGACGGATGAGAGGATGCACAGAAAGAAAATATTTTCCCCTTCCATGCGTACTCTCATCCGGAAAGTCCACTTCCACTTCTCATCCATTACTTATGAGGAAAAGGGTGAGAAGGTAAAGAGGACTAAATTAGGCCTTCGGGACGCACACTCATCAGATGAAACGCGGAATTGCTTCCACTTGACGCCTGTCTTCTGTGTGTCGTGGTATTTCACCGGGCGAGCCGGGCCAATTTGTGCGAAGAAGTTAAAGCGGGCTCTACCACTGTTAATATTATTTAGTTATTCAGTCGCTACTTTTACTATTTCGCATCTTGGATAGATCGATGTTTGTTTGAAGGTATCTCCGGAACGGATTAACGGATCTTGATGAAATTTGCCATGGCTGTAGAACATAGTCTGGAAAATCACATAGGCTATTAATTTTTTTTTAATTGCTCACGGACAGAGCTGCGGTATAAAGCTTGTTCATAACAAAATAGCATTGTGTAGAAAGTTGTTACTTCCCCACAAAAGCTGATATGCAATAAAAAGAAAGTTGATAACAAGCCATCGTTACGTCGACAGGACTCCAATAAAAGTATTATGTTGCAAAATGAGGATGCGATAACGGAGAAACGAAATTATTCCTCACGGTGGCTAAGGGGGGTGAACGCGCAGGGGGATGTTTAAAGAAGTTTGATTGTACGCCGACGGAAAGTTTTGATTATATCCTGAAGGATTGGTGAAAACAACACATAAATAACCACAAAAAAAATTCGAAAGGAAAAGACTGAGAACAATACTTAGTGTGTTTCTATGTTTTTATGGTTCAAAAATCCACAGAGTTAAGAGATTACGTAGACTGTCCGTATAGGGAACATTAAATCAAAATTTAATTTCCACTAAACACATCTAGTTATATTTTATGTAACTCTATGTATTTATTGCTGTAACATATAGATATTACTTATCATGTACTTACGATAAAAATAAAATAAATTACGGTTGTTGGCCGTGACTTCCTTTGTGCGAACTTAAAAAAAAAACCTAATATGTAGCCCTTATTTCTATAATTACATAAAGTCTTAAATCTATTTTATAAAATAAAATATTTAAAAAAAAAACGAATAATTCACTAAAATGTGTTATTAAAAGGAGTCCCTTTAGGTAGCCTATGTGTCATTTGAGACTATGTTCTACATCTGTTACAAATTTCAGCAAGATCCGTTTGACTGTTTTGGAGATATTTTCTAACAAACATCCATACATCCATGTAAACTTTCGCATTCATAATCATCATCATCATCAGCTCACTATACGTCCCCACCGAGGGGCTCGGAGCCTACTCTAAGTTAAGGGTGATTAGGCCATAGTCAACCACGCTGGCCAAGTGCAGGTTGGTTGACTTCACACATATCTTTGAATTTCTTCTCAGATATGTGCAGGTTGCATCACGATGTTTTCCTTCACCGTAAGAACGTCGGATAAACGTACATATGTACATATGTAAATCGAAAAACAAATTGGTACATGGCGGGATTCGAACCCAGGACCTGCAATTTGCAAGCCAAGTACTTGACCACTGAGCCACCGACGCTCATTCATCATTCATAATATTAGTGGCATAATAATAATGTTCTAAAAATATTTTAAAAAGCACACAAATCTTTATATTCTATCATGTAAGTAACTTTTAGATTTTCTGAGAACAACTAAATTATTCTTTACTGTTCTAAGATTACTTGATCTAAGAAGAATATTTCATTAAAAACTTAAAACGAGTATCTGCATCATGTTGCAACCATAATTACAATATTCGGCATTATGCAAAACGTCCCAATGTTACTAAATTTTAATAAAAAACACTATTTACTGTATAAGCCTCGTCTGTTCTATTAAAATTCATAACGCGACGAATCATCGTTACTCAATATGTTTTTACGTCCAAGTAAGCGAGTAAAATATGATCTTTGATTATTTTTGATTACTTGGACATTTTAGAAATTGTCTTATTCAAGAATCTGTTAGTAGCAGTTGTAAATTCCATAAATGTGTTGGTACGTGTCGGCAAAGTTAGATTGGCTGACATCGACTGATGGTCGTCTGACGAATAAGTCATAAAAATACGAACAAAGACTTTGCATCGTAACTAATTTTCGATGTAGAGAAAATTTCGTTTCGCTTTTTGATATTTCTTCTTAACAAAGTTAGAACATTTCAGTAGTTTTGTGAGGGCTGAAATAAAGATTTAGGTAATCTTGCACACATTCTTTAATGATGGTAGAGCCCGCTTTAACATATTCGCACGAATTGGCCCGGCACGCCCGGTGAAATACCACGATCACACAGAAGACAGGCGTGAAGTGGAAGCTATTCCGCGTTTCGTCTGATGAGTGTGCGTCCCGGAGGCCTAATTTAGTCCTTTTTCCCTTCCCACCATTTTTCTTATAAGGCAAGGATGGGAAGTGAAAGTGGACTTTCCGGATGAGAGGATGCATGGAAAGGGAATATATTTTCTTTCTGTGCACCCTCTCCTCCGTCGATGAAAGATAGGCAACGCATATGTAATTGCGTATGTCTATGGGCAACGGTCACTTCGCTATATCAGCGATTTCAGGTGGCCGCTCGTTCGTTTGCCACCTTATGTTGTCAAATAAAAATCTATCAGTATTTTACTATTCCAATTTCGTCATTTTATAAATTAAAGAAAAAAATCTATTAAAGTAAATTAGAACTGTTACTGTATTACCCCAAAAAACTTATTCACAGTTTAGTTAAACATGTGTTTTAACCCATTGAAAGCCGATGAAGGATATTATAGACGTCACATTGGTTTTGTCTCACTATAAATATGTATCACCACAATACTTATAATCATAAATTTACAACTAGGAACGTAACAAATAAAAAATTGTCAATCCCCGATTATTTAAAAGTCAATTGTCAATCATTATGACATTTATAGATATTTCTAGTTTTATATTCCTTAAATTTAGATGCATTCTATACCTACTTTTATACTAATACTAGCGGACCCGACAGACGTTGTCCTGTCTACACGTCTTTAATTTGAATAAATTAATATGAAGTTCATATTTGATGAAAATTGTGAATCTAAACCATTCCCAGATCCCCTTGAACACACACAAAAAATTTCATCAAAATCGGTTTGAGTTTGAGAGAAGTTCAGTGACATACACACTCACAGAAGAATTATATATATAAAGATTAAAAAAAAGTTTGGATAAATGGATGTTTGTTAGATGTCTCCAGAACGACTCAACAGATCTCGCTGAAATTCGATATAGGAGTAGTATGTAGTCTGGAAGAACACAAATGCTATTAATTGAGTTTTTTTGACAACTAATGCGAAAAAAAAAAAATTAATCAACAATAGTTCGATTCGATGATATTTTAGGCTACGATAAGTGTTTTGTTTAATTTAGAACACTTAAATTACCAAATAGAATAAGAATGATGACAGCTTGATTTAAATATACAGTAATATTTTATCCTTTTATAACAAAAGCATCCTTCACGATACCATTCATCTAAACTAAGATTGTAATTAATAGAAGTCGTATGAAATAACGTGATAAATCTTGACTTATGTCGCGACTTACAATGAGCGTCAAACCTCAATCTGTGGTGCAACAAAAACCACTTCGCCTTCGACACAATGGTAGGCGTATCAACGGTGGACAAAAATTAACAACTCTACTAATTGTTCTCGAACTCACTTGCTGTTTAATATCGAATATAACTCGAACCAAAATTTAATATAGCAATAATTTAAAACGTCAATAGCCTAATAGTTAAGGGTACGGATTTTCAATCACGAGGTCGAGTGTTTGAATCCCACCATTCGATTTTGTAAACCATATCCTAGCACAAGCATAGGTCTTAGTTGGAATGGTACAAGAAATATTAGTAAATTAACAAAAGTCTACTAATATTTAAAAAAAATGCATCAAATAATCGCGTTGTATCTTTATCAATAGTTAAATCAATGTCGAAAACACAAAGATAAATTATAAAATCGTGAACTCATAGTAGGAACTTACTTGTATTTTTTATTATTTAAACAATAACCCACATAAGTCATATCTGTCAAAATTTCACACTCAATCGTCGTACACACAAACACACACAACAACACACACAAAAGAATCGAGGAACAAAACATAAAAGAGTATTAATTCTCCTAAGAAATTGAATCAAAGTCAGACACAATTGAAATTAGTAGATATCGTGTGTGCTTGTTTGTACGCGAATACAATTTATGATTACCTTTCGAATATCGTATCGAGACTTTTACATTGCAAGAACTTTTTAATAAAAGACATATCGCAATTATTTTATCCATTTACTGTCTTTCCAATTCCATCCTCTTTCGAAATAATCTTAGAATCTTGAAATTTCATTGCTCTTTTTTCATCATCATCAGCTTACTATACGTCCCCACTGAGGTGCTCGAAGTCTACCTTATCTTAGAGGTGACCAGGTCATAGTCACGCTGGCCAGGTGCAGGTTGGTTACCTTCACACATATCTTTGAATTTCTTCTCAGATATGTGTAGGTGGCGATGATATCCTTAATCGTAAGAACGTATCGGGATTCGAACACAAGATTTGTAGATTACAAGTCCAGTGCTTAACTCCTTAGCCACCGACATACCCGTTGTCCTTTTTTACTGTTACCAGATTTTTTGCATATAAATTCTTTCACGACTTCTATTTTATTATATTCCTGATGGTGTAAAAGTCCCTTTCACGTGTGCGTGGCATGTCGCCTGCCGAGTCGTCGCCTACGCAGCGCTGCAGGATTGTCGCTTAGCGTTTTGATTAATAAATTATAATGCACTTACTTATCATCACAACCAACTGCAACGATGACAGGCAGAAGGTTAAAAAGCAATACCTAACTAAAGTTGTTATACTACCATATTTCGTGAAGAAGGAAGTAAATAAATATGTAAGATAAGATGAATGAATGAAGGATGGGGAAATACAACCCAATCAGTATTAAACTCTATTAGCTATTCTAATAATTAACTTATTTTTAGTAAGGAGGTTGTTGGTAGACCATTTTTTAAGCTGGTAAATTTCCTTAAAAGTAAAGACTACCATTTGGGCGATAATTTTTGCGTCAAACTAATACTCCCTATTTGAAGTCTGGAATAGGATTGGTTAACCTTTATCATAGCACAGTTTCCAAGTAAATGTATAAGTTTAATTTATCTACCCAACCCTGGCTGACTGGGTGTGACATTGTGAAAGTAATTCATATCGTGAGATATTTTTAACTCTCAACTATACGCTTTGATTCAGTTCATTGTGGTGGACAACAATGGCCGCCGAGCATTCACAACACCTCTGCAAGGATTCCTACATCTGTGAAATAAGCTGCGCGAGAATATGTTTGAAATTATACTTATATTTTGCTATAGAGTGAAGCAATAGCCCAAGTGATCGGACAAAGACTTCTACAACACCTGTAGAGCAGCAAAACTCTTGACAAGTTTTGTAGTTTTTTGAATATCTCCAGAAAAAAATTCAAAACTACCCTATTCTATAGATAGGAACAAATTAGGTAATTACGAATAAAAATTACTACACTTACGTATATATATATATAATCTGCTTTGGCACTAATTGATTTCGAAAATGTAGCACAAAAGCTTAAACTATTTAACCTAGAAGTTGCTGAAGAAACTCATCACTTATAATATTATAAATGCGAATGTTTAGATGGATGGATGTTTGTTTGAAGGAATCTCCGAAACAGCTGCATGGATCTCGCTGGAATTTGGTATAGATGTACGAGTAGAACACAGTTTGGATAGCGTTGACGAAGTCGCGGGCGATAGCTAGTTTTTTTAATACATTGAAATGCATACTTTGTACAAATGCATACTTTGTACCTATAGCTTTATTATAAAGTCGATGACTTGACTCGTTCATTCATTACGCTGTATAAAGTTGGAACTATAAGTTTGTACCACACTGGTGCTTTATTCGCATGTACGTCATAAATCAATGGCTTCTTGAGCCGAGCCTTTATTGTGGAAACTGATTCTGTCACCGCTTCTAATCCTTTAAGAGTTTTCTTATAATTCTCTTTTGATAGTATGCATAAAATATTCAGAGATAACAATTGAATTAATATCTAAATTATTTTATTAACAAGTGAGAAATAAACTTAACTCTTAAATATGTATAAAAATGTTATTTCTGACAAAATTAATAATTTATCAAATTCCGTTAAATAATCTTGTATTCAAATACCATAGTTATCACGTTTCAAGTGTACTTTTTAATATTAAAATAGTATATTTCATAAAAAAAAAAAATTAAAGAATATTTTGTTTATACGATAAATGAGCTTATTGGAGAAAATTTTCGTTTCATCTTGTTTTTGGTGCTATACTATATAAGCTATACAAACCATAGCAATGTTTATATTTGAATTGAAAGTAAGAATAATTCGTCAACATCACATATTCTCAATACGAATCTCTAAACGCTTTGTTAGAGCTTTTTGTGATTTTATTAATTCCATTCGTGAACTCAACTCGACTCGACTCGACTAGATGACAAATTGTCAACAAAGTGTGTTATAATTTTATGATTTATATGCTAATAGTTCGTCAGACATGTCATTCGCGGCTGAGCACATCACTTTCTATACTTACAATCAAATAATAATAAGTATAATAACGATATCACTATTCCACATGACGAGAATCTCGTGAAAGCTGAAAAGGAAGTGTTAAAATACCTTGATTTGGCTCACGAGGTTACCGCCATGTGGCGTATGAAATCGACTACCATTATTCCGATAGTCGTATCGGTAAATGGACTGATAGCGAAGAGCTTCGACCAACATCTCAAGAAGCTCTCGCTACACAGTTGGATTAAGGGCCCGATACAAAAGGCAGTTATCCTAGAAACCGCGCGCATCGTGAGAAGGTTCCTGTCTCTGCAGCTCTGACCACTGGTTGTTTGAGTCATGGGATTCCGCAGCCCGTGGTGTTCTGTTTTTAATATAATATGTTTTGTATATTTTTTTATTGGATATGAATTGTACTATATTAAAAATATGATAAATAAATGTATAAGATAGAATAATAAGAATATATATATTTTACAAAAACACATTAAAATAATACACATTGAATTATCTTGCAGACCCCGAACTAGACTAGGCCAGTATCTCGGAGCCTAGGAGTGCACTAACCATGCAAAAAAAAAATAACAGTGTGCACATATCAAATATAGAGTAACTATTTATTAAGCTGTTAAGAAATGTAGTCCGAGAAGAGTGCAGGCGTCTGAAAAGCCACGGTACCTACATGATGACCTCTACCTTGTAAAGACTGACTGAGAAGAGTTAAGAAATGGATAGCCATACAATTACGTGCACATAGACACTCTTTGCAAAATATTAAACTCTCTACATGTTTTTTGAAGAATCCTCTACACTATTGTCGATTTAACTTATTTGGTGATTTAGCTAAGTTAGTCAAGTAAACATGTTTATCAAGTAAACCGGTGTGTATATAAAACGGACATTATTAACTTGTTTTTTTTTAATTATATTAGCTTGATTTGTTGTAACTTTTAACGTACCAAAGAATCAGTCTATTATAAGACACTGTCCAGTAAATTTTAGTAAAGTTATTGAGTCTATATAAAACTTCATCATCATCAGCCTATACTAGTCCACTGCTAGGCCTCTCCCATGGCACGCCACTGAGCACGATCCTCGGCCACTCTCATCCAGCTCTTGCCAGCTGCCCTGCGAAGATCATCGCTCCACCGAGTCTGAGGAATTATTTACTCCAAATAAAAAAAAAATAGTGAACACTTACCGTTGGTTTTTGAGATGAAAATCTCTGTATTTAACATATCATCTCTGTCACCTTTGATAAAACAAAGATACGTTTTAAATGGAGAGTGGTCTCAGAAACCCACAATTAAACGTTTCATATTCAATGACTACAGTTATGTCAACATTATTGACATCGTTTCCATTAACACAAATAGCCTTGTTTGAAGCCAATTAAAAGTATTAGTCATACGACTAACAATGGTGACATAAAATAAATTCTGAACATCCTAATTCCAGTAAAGCCAATAGTGTAATTTAAAAACGCTGATGATCGACTTCCTCAGCGTGGGCTGGTGGATTGAATTAACAAGATTAGATTGGGCTTAATGGCCGCGGCCGGCGAGGCGTCGAACTACTAATTAGTGATTCACTATCAAGCACCAGCGTTGATTGTTTAGCTTACCCGAGTGACACTCGACTCAATAGCCTCAGTTTAGATGGATAGACATATGAATCATAGTCTGCTATAGTATTATACAAGTCCTGAAAAATTTCTTGTTTCATTTGTAATAATGACAATCGTTTTCTCTCGCTATTTGAGATGCTTTTTTTTATCTTACTAATATTATAAATGCGAATATTTAGATGGATGGATGGATGGACGTTTGTTTTGAACGGATGCATGGATCTAACTGTAATTTGGCATAGATGTAGAACAAAGTCTGGAAGAAGACATAAAGATAAAGATTCTTTTTTTTTTAATTCCGCGCGGACGGAGTCGCGGGCGACAGATAGTTAACTAATATTTTTTTTAATTATTTACTAATATTTATGTGTTTGTGCTAGCTTAAACTAACCGTGGATTTTTGTGATCAAAATCACGGTTTAAGACGTATTTTTACCTCTGTTATGTCAAATGACAGAGATGAAGGTATGTTTTATGTAAATATTTTGGTCACAAACCAACGGCAAATCAGTTTACAATAAGTAATAACCACATAAACCTAATACAGACATAAAAAAGCTCACAAAGAGTTCCTTTTTGTGTCACACTTCCTTAAACCTCGATTGAATAAAAAATGTATTATATTTTAAAATGCATTGAAATCACACCTCAATGTCGAAATGTAATTAACTCTAATATAGTTCAGGTTAGTTCCCAATTTCCGTTCTTACAATCCTTTGTGTGGCTAAATGCTTCTCGTTTAACATACAATGTAATAGAAAATTGATCTTATTGTCTGTTTATCTTCAAGTTACATTTGCATCCGCTGTAAATTTGGTAGGAGTGTGTATTGTCTCTCAAGTGTGAAGCAATCATGTGCGTTATTGTTAGTTGCTGATACTTATCGAAGGATCATCTGGAATTAGTTGTGTAATATGTTTTTAGAACATATTGAGGACTCCTTTATGTGAATACTAGCTGTCGCCCGCGACTCAGTCTGTGCGGAATTAAAAAAAAAACTTGATAAGTATGTGTTCTTCCAGACTATGTTCTACATCTTAACTTACATTACAACGCATAGAGAGTTTTCAACTTTATAAATTTAAAGTTTACACTTTAAAGTAAAAGGCCTCGGGAACCCACAGTAAATCATTGTGGGTTTCTGAGACCAAAATCCCGGTTTAAAACATATTGTTGCCTCTTTTTGTCAAAGATAAACAAGGACGACGATATGTTTTCAACAGATATTTTACTCTTAGAAATCCACGATTTATATTAGATAAATATTTTTTTACTTATCTTCTGTTATCGTGTGCATAATCTTTGTCTTTTTATTTTTATCACATATCAAGCACGCGAGTGACCAATTTAAAAAAAATATAATTTGGCAAACGACATGTCCAGTCACACGCTCACAAATACGACACGTCATTTCTCAAGACCTTAATAAGAATAAAACCTCCTCCGAAGTCCGATCAGAATTATATTGTAAAAAAAATCAATACGAATCGAACACCCGAATAGTAAAGGTGCGTTTACATAAACGTTCATGAACTGAAATATTATTCATTTTTCACAAATAAAAAAAATGTTATAATGCTTAAAGAAAAATTACTATCACTGTTATCAAATATTATCTTGAACTATGATAATGATAAACACCAAATAATGGATCTAGTAGATAATGATCACTGGTGATACAAAATTTGCAAACCACAAGTATTATTTTGACAACAAAAAACTGACTAACACTTTTCGACTATGCAATTGCAACTTAAAAACTACTTAGTTCTTTAAATTAAAGGTTCTAGGATATCATATTTTCAATTTCCATAGTAAAAATTATATTAATAAGTGTTGAATTATTTTGGTATCACTGTGGACGTAGCCTTACATATTGAAATCATATTACAAATCAAAATGATTTTGATTCCCACCGATTAATGAACAGTGGGCACGGAAAGTTCGGTATTAATTTTTATATAAAATAAATTATAAATATCATCAACATATTAACTGTATACCACTAAACATCTATGCAAAAACAGTACTATTTTGAAGCTTCTGATATCTCTACCTTTTTAACCTATTATCATCATCATCATCATCATCATCAGTTTACTATACGTCCCCACCGAGGGGCTCGGAACCTACACAAGTTAAGGGTGATTAGGCCATAGTCAACCACGCTGGGCAAGTGCGTGTTGGTTGACTTCACACATATCTTTGAATTTCTTCTCAGATACGTGCAGGTTGCATCACGATGTTATATTATATCGGAAATCGAAAAACAATTTGGTACATGGTGGAATTCGAACCCAGGACCTGTAGATTGCAAGTCAAGTGTTTGCCCTCTGAGCCACCGACGCTCGGTTTTTAACATTTAGGTTTTTTAATTCCCATACTCCGCCCTCTTTATCGATGAAACTTGTCATAGATGTATACATCATTATTATCTACATGTTCTAACTTACCCTGGAAGTACACATGGGCTACTAACATAATTCTTTTTTTAAAATCCGCCCGGAAGGAGTAGCAGGCGATAGCTAGTATATTTATAAGATTCTAAATATCCTGTACTTTCGTGGGTGTTCTGTATGACTAACTGCAGGGACTCCGGCAGTCAAGCGAGCTGTTGAAGTGGCACGGCTACC
This sequence comes from Papilio xuthus, assembly GCF_000836235.2. NCBI lineage: Eukaryota > Metazoa > Arthropoda > Insecta > Lepidoptera > Papilionidae > Papilio > Papilio xuthus. Next base: position 469,493 of record NW_013530970.1, on the reverse strand, counting down.
GAACATCGAATTAATCTCTTATTGATACCGACGGTACGGCAACGATGATTTTTTATTCTAATTGTAAAATTTTAATTTTATAATATTTACAAGTTGTCGCCCTCGACTCTGTCCGCAAGGAATAAAAAAAACTTAAGTATTAGCTTATGTGTTCTTCCAGACTACATTCTAAATCTATGCCAAATTTCATCAAGATCCGTTAAGCTGTTCCGGCTTCTTTAAACAAACATCCATCCATCTAAACATTCGCATTTATAATATTAGTAAGAAGTAAGTTTTAAATTGCAGATATATGAAATAAACGAAAGTCAAGAGTAACATTCAAGTCATGTATTCAAAAGTCTTCTTAAAGGGAAATAAAGAACACAAAACTGTTTTATTTAATAAATGAATAAAAATTGTGTAAACTTTACTATTTGAAGCTTAAATCAACCACAAATAAAAACAGAAGAAATTACAAACGAGAATTAAAAAATCTTTCTTATAACTTAAAAATTGTTATTTGCTTTGTGTACTCATAACCATGACGATTACGTTACAGATCCAAACGTGTTTTAAGAAAGTAAATTACAACAAATTTAAACCAATTTAGAGTAATATAAAAAGTATTTATTAAGTCAAATATAATCTAATTCGATTTTAATTCCTTAAAATAAATCTATCTTTTAATATTAATGTTTTAAGAAATAAGTATTATTTTGTGATCAAAAATGATTAGGATTTCAAAGAAACGATCAACAGACTTTGAACCTGTACACCGAATTATCGGACAACTAAAGCAATCATATGTTATAAAAATAATTGCATACATCTTCAGATCTCGATACATTTACCTTACATTAAAATCGAATTATTATTCACCATTATAAAATGGCCTCTCTTACAACTATAATTAAAGAGTATTACATCAAAGCTTTATAAAGGTGTTAGTCTTATTAATCTGGTTCTTGTTTAATGATTTTTTTCAACTAAGCATCCCAACATGCGCAAGAGTTGACCAAAGCATCGCCATCTACCGGTGAATAGAAGTTTGTTTGAATAAAAGTGTAATTTTATAAAGTAATTGAATTTAAATCTAGATAGATAATTAAAGCTCTAAAATATCATATTTTTATAACATATCTATCTTATGCTAAATTCGACTGATATTAATAGACATTAGCAATTGCAGATGCATCTAGACTGAGGACAGAAATACGACATTTCCTCTTATAAGCGTCTCCTCCTCGGTCAAATCATTTCCTTCTCATTCTTTCCAAGGGTGTGGTGGGAAGAGAATAAAAATCTTACTAATATAATAAATGCGAGAGTTTAGATGGATAGATGTTTGTTATCTTTAGTACGGCTAAACGGATCTCGATGATATTTCGCATGGATGTAGAACATAGTCTGGAAGAACATATAGGCTACTAATTAAGTTACTTTTTCTTCCGCGCGGACAGAGTCGCGGGCAACAGCTTGTACAAATCGAATTGACAAAAACAATTCATAAATTAACATGAAACAAAAACTGAGGAACGCTTTAGCGTCACGAAGAGACACAGAAACGTGAATCTGTAATTATGAGTCATTCGAAAATAATATTTAAAATACATATGTATATTCATAGCTCGCACGTATAACGTAATAAAGATAATTTTAATACTCAAAGCGCAGCACGCGCGCGCTCAGCGAACGTCCAGAGACAGATAAAAATCGAATGCGCCTGCGCACAAACCGGTCTTACATTTCATTATCAGATCGATTTCGGGGGCGGGGCCACGGTGACAGCTACCGATCTCTTTCGAATACACATCAAACAGCTATGCGAGAAAGAGATGTAATAATTTCACGCTCCATCGGTCCGATCGACAGCGATCTTAAACTCTTTTCCTATGTATATTCTGTATATGCTTCTGAGAAGTTAAATGGTTGTCGACGTCCTCTAGTTTTGGAATGTAGAATTGACTCGTCGGTAATGAGAATGGTCTTGTCTCGAGTATGCCGGGTATTTGTTTGTGCGCGTGTTTGCGTGTCGGCTCGTTTGACGATATTCTAATTACGTGCTCTTTGTGTAATGTCGTTGGGAACATAGCGGTCAGTAGTGGCCACCTAGTTAGATGAATTATAAATAAATTAAATACATTTAATTGTGAAACTTATGCTAAAGTTTAAAGGTTGAATTTGCAATGTAGAGTAAGCATTCTTTTCGCAATGATAGTTTAAACATGAGAGTAGTAATAGATTCTTTTAAATCTTACTTCTTTCAGAAGGGTCTTTCTTATTTTATGTATTTTCAATGAAAACTTCAAATTTTAACAAACAGTCAAAACCAACAAGCGGAGCAAAATCAAGGCAAAAATTGTGATATTAATATGTCGAACAATCTTAATCAAAATTTATTAAATATTGCATCTACAACATACACTTAATTTACCGTGGGTTTCCAAGACCAAAACTCTCATTTAAAATACATTGATATCTCTGTTTTGTCAAAGATAATGATAGGGATTACGATTATACACAGAGATTTTTTTCTCAGAAAACCTCGGTTACACATGAATTAATTGTTTGCTCCAGATTTTAACATAAGTAATAAAAAATGTACAGTCAGCCACAAAGTAAAATCGTAAACTTCATGCATCATTATTGTAATCCGTAACCGAAGCTTGGGCACGTAGAAAGTGCCGTCGGCTCCGTTGCTGTAATTTTTAACGTTCCGCTTACATCTGAAACTCGCGGATTAATGATCCAGCGCGTCTAGTCATACGGTGTCATACGGTTCCGCCGAATGCCGTAAAAACGCCGAGCAATTCTGTTTTGAGACAAACATGTACTAAATTCGGATGTGGCAATTTATTAGGAAGAATACTCATTCTTTATTTTCACGTAAGCATCTGAAAATACTATAGTTTAATTTGTGTAAATACATACATTAAAAAAATCTTACTCAATTGTTTATAACAAAATAATTTTATATTTTAGACTATTAGAAAAACGTTGAAACTATGCCTATATATTATGCCTATCATGATCATCATCATGATTACCAATGTAAGTAAAGTAGATGACAGTAGTTATTGAGAATTTTATTTCTGATAAGTGCTTCAAAATGTGTATACGTCAGAGCTGTTCAAATTATACCGCATCCATTTTAAAACTGTCACAAATATAATGACATCCTTGTATTCCGACCTTTAATTGCTCTCATCTTGATACGGCGGGTATATCGAGCGGCAAAATGGGTTTTTCGCTGCGGCAATAGTCGCAACTTTGTACGGCACATTATCGGATTTGCCGGCGTCGTGCTGTTCGCTGATAGCGAAACTTGTGCGCGCGACTGTACATCGAATGAATTCAGCTCATAGTAAAAATACAATGTTACGCAAATATTTTGACAATATAAATGTTACGAACACATGGATGAGATGAACATGGCCTTATATTAATGTATAATATTTATAAAAGAAAATAATAGCTGTAAATACGTTGTTTGTTAAATAAAAGACAAACTACTCCTCAAGAACATCAAAATGAACCAAAACTCGATGACAATGTGTCATTTCATTGCAAAGTTCCTAAGGCAACCTTCCTGCGTGCATTGTCACTTGATTTACACGTGTATGCAAAATTTCACATCGATCAAAAACCGAGAATTGGATTCAATTTGCATGATTTGATGACAAACATGGGGTCAAGTGAAACTAAATAAAAGCTTGGAAACAAGTTTTATGTATACTTTTGATCTGGATGTTTGGCAAAGATTACAAATTCTAATTATCCACGGTACTAACATCTGTCTTGGTACAACTGCCATATTTCGTTCCTTAGTACTAGCTGTCGCGCGCGACTCCGTCCGCGCGTAATTAACGAAAGAATTAATAAGTAGTATATGTGTTCTTACATATTATTTTCTATACGTGTGTTGTGACAAATTTCATCGAAATCTGTTGACCCGTTCCGGAGATACCTTCAAGCAAACATCCATCCATCCATCTAAACATTCGCATTAAATGTTGGCAACGTATTTGCAATTTCTTATGTCTATGATTAGTGGTTCCTTTGCTATTTTGAATAAAGATGGCTGCTTGCTTGTTTGCCGCCTTATAATATTAAAAAATAATCAACAGAATGTGTCCTTTTTATCTCATACATTCAGGATAAGTCTTTTATAACCATAAGTTTGACATAATATGGATATGCCCAAAAATTGTTTTGTCTCATTTAATTTTGTCAGACCACCTATTGAAAATCAAAATGACATTGAATTTTGAAGCTCGTACGGATCATTAGGAACTCCTCTAAGCGTGGAGGTTTGCCCACAAATTAATATCTTTGGGCAATTAAAATATGTTTTTGCCGCGCGAGGGCGCCGCGGGCCTCATCAGCCGGCGACGCAGACGGCCCGATGATTACACGCTGCAAACGGATAATGATTGAAGCCTATACGCATCGGTTCGGTTACAGAGTAATGAACAAACAGAGGCGACGTTCCATTGAAAACTATTTTTTTTTGACACGCGATCTTTATCAAGGAAGAGTTCGACTTGAAATATGCAAAATTAAATGCATAAATATATGAAAGATAAGATTCAGGTTTTTCTCTTTTGATTTAGTAATACTTCCGCGGTCTTCCTATAACATTTTTAACAGGTCGATTTCGGCCAGCATAAACATTTTGTGAACATGTACAATTTTTTAAATCGACAAATAAGTTTAAAATTTTAGAATTAGTAACAAATTATTTTCGATAGTATTTTAGTGATGCATTAAACCATCTCTGTTCATAATTTAATCTGCGATATAAATAAGAGATCGCCCCGAGCGCCCCATCAGAATCGTATCCACCCCGGTCTTGTCGAACAAAGGCGAAAAAACCTCTATTATTAAATGCTCATTAGTTTGTGACAACCAACTTTACAACGATCTTATGCCAAACAAAATTAACTCTTATAACAAACGCATTACATTCTATAAACTGCAATCATAAAGTTGTAACTCACTTCTATAATTGACATAATTATCTGCAGTTAACTAATGACAATATGTACCTTATTCCATTGAAATAAAAATTGTATCAACTGATTGTGAAGTCATACAAATGTGTAGTGATTTGAATGATACGTCTGGATTGGATTAATGAATTAACCACCGGTTTTGTATTGAAACTCATCTGAACTACAGAACATTTTTATTCATTAATTTTGATTAAGGTAAATCACATAGTCTTGTTAACTTCAAAACTTTTTAGTCAATCACTAAATATATTCCTTATAAGAAAATGATAAGAGCACTAAGATTAGTACGCACATAAGTCGAAACGTGGAACTTCCACTTCATGTCTGTCTTCTATGTGGTCGTGATATTTCACTGGTCGAGTCGGCCAATTCGTGCAAAAGATATAATTGTTGCTGGCTTTTTACATAAGCCTTGTCCATGTCTCCCATAGTATAAAGATCGCGCAACACTTCCAACAAATTTCTGTAGTTCTCACGAGATTCTATTAGTGTATTAACATGAGTTTAGTGACATAAATCGAACTATTTAACTACTTCCTTGAGGGTATGTCGTCGCGCTTTCCCTCAAGAGACCAGATCAAGGAGCATTGTGCTTCGTTTAGTTCAGTCTAGTTACTTGCCAGCTTGTTAATGCACAAAGTAAGAGATCCTTGTCTAAGCTACTTACTTAAATTATACAGAAATTATTTATCTACTTTCTTTTCAATTTAAAAATTATTATTAGAATTAGGGATTTACTAAAATCTGGATAACAGCTTTAAGTTCAAGTCCCAAAGGACTATTCAAATGCAATTTAATTTGCGGACTTCTACTTTTTCTGCATAAATTATTTAAGTTGACAATTTCACACTAGAATTCCTAGTTTTATTTTCACATTTTATAGCAATTTAACGCAGAAACAAAGTTCTAATTAAGTAACTGTTTAGTAATTAAAAAGCGAACAATAGATAAAAAAAAAACATTGGACTTGAGTCTTTTCTATTACTGTCGCCAGTAACTAAGGTTGTAAACAGGGCATAGAACACCACTCCACCTGTTGTCACCTGCGAGTGCAATTGTCATCGTCTGCCCGCACAGACGACAGTTTGAACCTGCACCACTCTAGGGAATAATTCAGAAATCCGTTGCAACTTAACTGGAATGTAAAGTTAAATCATATTATCTGATATCAGGTAATTGAATACAGGATTTATTAGCTGGCGGTGTATTTTTAAATGTCCCTTATTGTTCAATTAAGTAAATTAACTCTGAGTTGTAGTGTTTGTTGAGGGTTCTGAAGGTTATGCAAACATAACCTTTAAATGGCAATATGTTATAATTATTACTTACTAATATTATAAATGCAAATGTTTAGATGAACGAATATTTGTTCGTAGTTATCTTTAGAACGGCTACAGGGACCTCGCTGAAATTTGACATAGATGTAGAACATAACCTGGAAGAACACATAGGGTACTAATTAAGTTTTTTTTCACCCAAGGACGGAGTCACAGGCGACATTTTTTTTCATGAATGAAAAACAAAAGAGCAAAGGGTTGCTAACACTTTCGATGCTACTACGATTCTCATGTAAAAAACTTGGCAGCATCATTTACTAGGCATTGAACATGTTCAGTAATAAAAACCTGATGCAATTATTTAAGTTAAGAATTCAATTGAGTTTTTTTTAATCAAACACATTAACAGCGACAAATTAGTTTTTGTTTCGTTAAGAACAAGATCAATTGGTTTATCTTTATGAATAAAAATTTTAAATAAATTATGAGTTTTTAAATTTTATCTTTTTTTTCTTTGTCACGAAAAATGCTTGGGCGAATTGATCATATTATACAATTAACAAATAAAAGCGACGAATCAACAAACGTGGTGTACAAAGCAACCTTTTCTTACCGCAAAAAAAAAGTTTTTCGCGGGGGTAAGCGGGCATTTTTCCCTTTGCCCTCTCAAACAGACCGCAGCATTTAAAAAAAAAGTTGCCGGCACTCGCCTCGGCCGACAAAAGAGAGTTTTTTTTTTTATTTTATATTTCAAAATATAACGCGATGTCTCGTTAGTGGTTAGCATTTGTTGAATATCCGAAATTATTTCGTGGGCTTTGGAACTCCATTCGTTATTTTTTTTTTCGGGGAGGAATGAGTTGTCTTGTTTTTAAGTGGGTGTTTAAAAAATAAGTTTCTTTTCGGGTTGTGTTTTGTTCGTTAGCTGGCTCTGTTTGTACCACGGGTGGTTTGCCTTGTGAATAATTAAAAAAAGATGCCCGTACACTTTCCCATCGCGACGACTAAATGTTTAAACATCTAGAGAAAATTTCAAGCGAAATTTTCCACTGTGACCGAAACTGAATTTCTTTGGCGTCTACTTACTCGTATAGTTTATTTGACTTTGACGTTAATAAGTTGAAGATCTCATTAAAAATAAACAATTATTTTTTAACTACCAAAAACTTTCTCTATTTGTTAAACTAACTTCATTGTCCAGTTACTTTTGGTAAATTTTCTTAATTATTCTTTCGTCGTCAAAATTTGAAAACGCTATCTTTATTTCGTGACTTAAGGGTTTTTTTCCAAACATATATAATAACAAAAACAATATATATATATTTGGTACTAGCTGTCGCATGCGACTCCGTCCACCCGGTTTTAAAAACTTAATAATAGCCTATGTGTTCTTCCAGACCATGTTCTACATCTGTGCAAAATTTCATCAGGATCTGTTGAGTCGTTCCGGAGTTACCTTCAAATAATCATCCATCGATCTAAACTTTCGCATTTATAATATTAGTAAGATAAAACATTTTTAATTTCGTAAATTTAGCTTCAAAACTTTTATTAACCCTAATTAGCCTAGTTTCAATTTTGATACTAATCTTTTAAACCGAATGTTCACATTACTATTACTTTTTTTATAGGTTGGCTGAACCTATTTTACTATTGTATAATATTCTTGCCAACGAAATTAAAAAAAAAACAAATTTCATTATTGTTTTATTTTATCAAGCAAACACAGTAATATCAAAAATAAATCATTAATAAGCGACTATTTTTTAAGTTATCTGTTGTTTATTTCCAAAGCTGAACAATTAAATCGAATTGCATTCGATTAAGTTATAGGTATACAAGATATCGCTTACATCGTCCGAATGTCCGAGGGGACCGCACAATGGCTGCCTAATTTGAATATCTTCGAGCGGTTCCCGGCGGTCGTAATATGAGCAATAAACAAGATGAGCTTCAATTTTGTCGATGGTTGCTGCCAATTTCTATATTGCATCACGTATTTTACAAATAATCAATACGAATAAATGTCTAACCCAGATAAGCTTGATAGGGTTAGTTACATCTTATTTTTATAAAGCACTAGCTGTTTCCCGCGACTCAGTCCACGCGGTATTAATAAGAAATTAGTAGCCTATGTATTCTTCCAAATTATGTTCTACATTTATGCCAAATTACATACAGATTCGTTGAACCGATTCGAAGTTACCTTGTAACATACATCCATCCATCTAAACATTCGCATTTATAATATTGGTAAAATATAAACGAATAATCGCAATTATTGTATCTTAATTGGATTACATTTATTTATTAAATTATCATATCATTTTATTTAAAAAAAAAAATTTATTATCATCGATCAGATTAACACCAAAATTTTAATGATTTTAAATATGTGTTCCAAAGGTCACACGAAAGAAATTAACTAATTTTATCAAAGAATACAATTTGATCTCAGATATCTAGAAGATTCTCAACCACTTACAATTAAATACCGCAACTACTAAGAACTAATTTATCCTTACAGCATAAAAAATTGCGACCACATTATTCGACAAATAACACGATTAAAAGAAATATTTCCATTTAACAAACGATATGGCAACCCTATTAGGAATATAATAAACAATCGCAGTGGACAAATATGAAAATAACTCGTGCGCAGTGCGGCTATCGGCATTGTACAACTCATTTGCCTACCGTTGATTGTACACTGCGCCACACAAGTCCATACAAACAATTTTAAATTGATGGTTTGATCTAGTAATTATAGATTTTATAATTATTACAATGAAACTATGAAGAGAGTGACGACTGAGATGAGATTGATTTGAAGGACGGAAACCTGGCGCAGACCCTACGTAACTGGACAAGGGCAGGTAGATGATGTTGATCCCCTCCTCTGATAAACTCAGTTTCCCTTCCCATCCTTCCATAAGAAAAGGGTGGGAAGACAAGACGACTAATATTTGATCTCTGGCACACAAATCGGACGTAATACTGAAATATCTACTGCCAATTTACACTTGTCGTCTGCGTTGTTGTTGTACTGGACCGGGATAGCGAGTCATTCGTTCTTCAGCGAATACTGCTGCGGACTGTACCACTATTAATTAATTATGAAAAGTTCTAAATTACACGAATTTAAATCAAAGAAATTAAAACTTATAATCGCGACTGTACAAGACGTTTCAATACAATGAACGGTTGTAGATTTTTTGCTTCGATTGTACCTCAATCCGAATGGGTATCGGCCACAGTAGCCGATTGCGAAGCTCCTGCGCTATACAAATCAATTGATTTAAATACTTTTGTATTAAGAAGCCACCCACGTATTAATGACGTCATAAAGATTAAGAGAATATAATCGGCTAATGTTCCTATTTCCAATGATTGAAAAATCACTAGAACACGATCTAATCCTGATATTTAAGAAAAAAAATGTTAGAACTAGCTTTTTAAATGGTTATTCAGTCTCTTGAAGGCTCCAACGTTTTACCTTAGACGGTTTACCTATTATTTCTTTTCACCAATTCTTCTTCTTCTTCTTCGCATACTTCATTACTGAAGGTCGTGCTCATCTTAAAGATCTTCAACAATAAAGACTAAATAAAATCGACTCTAAACAGCCCTGAAAATTATATAGAGTGTTCCAAAACTCGGTACTAAGTAATAAGCCAAGAAGATTATAAATAAAAATATTGATCGTGTTAAAAGAATTAAAAAAAAATTAGTTAACAGTAGATAAACATCGATTAAGATCTGTAATAAGATATACGTTTTATCAAGTCCTTACAGAGAAATATCTCTCATCATTTTAACACACCATATCCACGACCAACGTTTGATCGACAGGGAATTTAAAAAAAAAAAGTTAAATTAAAAAAAAATCCTCGAAGCACAGACAAGATCAGAAATGGAATCGCCATTTTAATTATAAACAACCGACGTATTCCTGTCAAACCGATATAAGAAAATCGAAAAATCAAATCCTAAAGTGTAATATCAAACCCGACTCATAATTGGCCGTTCCTCTTGCTGACATTTGCCCCCTTTTACATCCATTTTTATCTTTTTTTAAATTCAACTTTATAATCATGATCTTATAATACAAATTCGCTTGTGAATTATCAGTAAAGGCGCGTGCACACGACTGTAATATTTATAAGACGTGTATCAGAACCGAAGAGCCGTCTTCCAGGCCGATGACGTTTGACGGCTGTTCTGACATCCCCTTTAGATTGCGGCGCAAGGAAATAATATAGAGTGATAATTAGAAATATTTCTAGTTTTTGCAACAGTATCAAGTTATTTATTTATAACGATTACATATATTTTTAGTTAACAAGGAAAATTGAATGTTTCGATAGTGTAAACTCAACGTAAATTAAAAACTATTGAAATCTGTCCAATCGTGTACAGTCTTCAGAAATATAATCATACTTGCTATCGACCACGACTCTGTCCGTCCCTCTGCTATGTATTCTTCCAGACTTTATTCTACATCAATGCCAAACTTTAGCGAGATTCACGCAGCAGTTCTGGACACATCTATCCATCCATCTAAACTTTCGCATTTATAATATTAGTAAGATTTCTGTCAGTTCATTCTGCAATCATTTGGGATAGTATCAAACAATTGATTTATCTATACTCAAAAGCTTACAACTTGCACCATAGATATCGCTTACGTGCAACAAATAAAACATTGTAAAGATCGTACACACGCCTTTGAATAAGTTAGAACCAATATGAAGATTGTTTCTCTGCCGTCGCCTGCGGTAGGCATGTTCGATGCCATCTTTGTTTATTTTCAAACACGATCGTTTACGATCACTAACTTCTGTTAATACCAATTAAGAGAAATTAAATATTTATAAGGGAACAGAAAACTTTATAACTGTTTATGAGGAAATTTCTAGAACGAATTAAGAAAATATTTGATTACAGCGATATGGATGCCAATAAACCCTAGTAAAGTACGAACTTCAATAAGTTGTGTTAAAATTTCGAATAATGGGCAATCACTAAAAGTGGAAAAACATATTATACAAATAGACAGATTTACCGTGGGTTTCTAAATCCAAATATCTCCGTTTAAAATATAGTGTTATCTCTGTGGTGTCAAACAAAATGTCAGAGATGGCTGTGATGATACATTTTACGCAGAGATTTTCATCTCATAAACCCACTGTACATGTTAAAAATGCAAAATTGGTGTGCTTTGACCGTGTCAAAAGAAATCCAAGAACTATGTTCATCTTGCTAGTATTAGCAGATAATTTTTTTAACTCTAATGTATCCGTATCTACTACACACAGTTAACCCTTCAATGCATGACTTCAACACAACAATGGAGGTCAAAATAGGCCGTCGTGTTAAACCTTAGTCAATAGATGTCAATCATCCATTATCCATTACAGAACAATTCAAATTAAACTTAAATTAAACCTTATTCTGATGGAATAAAGTTCACTTTAATGTACTTTCGACACATCGTACCTGTTTTTGCTATAAAAAGTATCAAGAGGTGCTAATACTCGTATAATTTTTTCTACTACTTCAAATACAAAAGCGAAAGTTTTTTGGTATTTACATCATTTTAACGTTTTTTTTATAAAAAGTTATCAATTTCACGGCCACTTTTGATCTGACTTTAAAATAAAATTCGATCTAAGACTGTATGTTACAAAATATTTAAGACTTAAAACTTAATTAGTGGCCTATGTGTTCTTCCAGACTATGTTATATATCTGTGCCAAATTTCATCAAGATCTGTTAAGCCGTTCAGGAGATACCTTCTATTGAATATCCATCTAAACTTTTGTATTTATTAGTAAGATAGACTTTAACACGTTCACTGCCACCTACTTCCTTTAAGAGTACAACTAGGTATATTCCAAGTCGATTGATCTATTTATCTTTTTGTTAGCTCCAGGGAGATTATAACTATTATCTTTTCTTTAGTTCAATTTGTCACTGACAGGATTGCTTTAAAACATCAAACATTTAACATTGGCCGCTGATGACTTCAAATATTAATCAATACACTCGCCCTGCAATTAAGAAGATCTTACTAATGTCAGTCTCGCATTTGATTGATGATTTAATAATATTTGATTGCGTATCTGAAATGATTCGCTCGTATGTCTGTCAGTCTATTATTAGCTTGAATTACTAACAGGTGTTTCATCTTGTACCTGCCAATTAAAAAAAAATGTTTGGAGTTGCTATTAGTATTTGTATGTAAATTATTTATTTCTAGGATACTTTTTGAGATTTTAAAATTTACTTAATTATCGTATGGCAAAATTCTTCAATGATTTAAAAATAACGGTTTTAAAAGCATAGCTTTTGTTTTTTATTTTAATTTGTATCTTTTTTTACATAGAAATAACACTGGCCAGTAACATATACCTTCCAAACTTGGGCTATGGGTGTATCATAAAGGCAGCTATCTAACAAAATCAAAAACAAGTGAAATAATAAGCATGGGGCAGCGAAGAGCAGGGGCGGGCGGGGCGCCGGTGATTGGCAGCGGCTGACAGCGGTTAAACACAGGTCGTATCGCGAAACGATACTTTTTTTCATATAAAAAACTGATGCGAGCTGCAAGAGGGTTAAATGGGGTTCCTTATGATATTGAAAATTTAAAAACTATAAGGTCCTTGTCTTTATAACAATTTTTTATTCCTTTCTCTCTTATGTCATCCTATTTACTTCTTGATACAATTCTACGTCCATTTTCTGTTTTATCTTTTGTTTATATATTATTCTTGGTTTCCGTCTATGTCTCCTCCCTCTTTCTTTTTGTGGTTAATTTAAGTTCGTGTCGTATAAGATATCCCAACATCATTCCTCTTCTTCCTGATGTAATTTTAAATTATTTGTTCTTCTGTTTTATTACCAAAATAGTTTTAGACATCGACTACAATAGAATAATTAAAGAAATGTTTTTAAATGTATGAACCAATCATATACCGTACAGAGAAAGCGTATATCAAATTCCACATTTTATTTGTTACTTTTTTATTTTAATTACATTCAGTGGCTGAAAAAAAAGATATTTGTTATTATTTTACAAATTTAAAAGTCAATTCAAAAAATATTTATTTAATTTATTATTTGATATTTTTATCGTAGATTGCTGAACCCTAAATCCATTTTGATCCACTTCAGCGGTATTAAAAAGGTTCGATACATTGTACGCTCTCAGCTGGATGTCCGATTCGGCTGTTAATTTTATGAAATCCGTAGCATTCGATGTGTTTTTTTTGTATCTAATCCCCGATAGACGTGTGGATTTGTATAATGCTAGAGACATATGGTGCGTGGGATTCTGATGAGTACGACACAGGAATTCTTTGATGATTTCTTGCAAAAAAATGCATAAAAACTATCAAAGTAACCTTTAAAGTGTCGGTGGCTCAGCGGTCAAGTACTTGACTTGCAATCTGCAGGTCCTGGGTTCGAGTCAATGTGTTTTTCGATTTCCGATTTACATATGTACATTTATCTGACGTTCTTACGGTGGAGGAAAACATCGTGATACCACCTGCACATATCTGAGACGAAATTCAAAGATATGTGTGAAGTCAACCAACCTGTAGTAGGCTCCGAGCCTCTCGGTGGGGACGTATAGTGAGCTGATGATGAAATGATGAACCTTTAAAGCTCTACCTTTCAAGTAATTACTAGAAACAGATTTTGCATTGTGGTTTTTGTATGCAGAAGGGTTAAAAATTCTGAATATCTGAGTTGTTTTATAGTTACTTGAACAGTATCAGTAACCAATTCTGAGTTTGAGGTACCTTGATTACTTTGAGTAACGAAATGTTTTTCTCCTTACAAATATAATTTCTTTCTAGTATTTCTATAGATATATTAAACCCGTCATCGCAATCTTTGTTGAGTCGTCGTAATGTCGGATCTTTTTACCTTCAGTTGTAATTTATATAATTTTAAATAGCTGTCGCTCGTAATAAAAAAATAGAAGCCTACGTTGGCCAAAATTTCATCGAGATCCGTTCAGTCGTTCTGGAGATACCTTTCAACAAGCATCCATCCATCCATCCTTATCTTATTTCAATGCTTACTTTCCAGAATTATACTAGGATGACATAAATAATCATGGAAAGATTTTTTTTTGTCATAAGCTCAACATTCGACGGGACGTAAACGCAATATAGAACTAATAAAATTTTTGTAAAGTCGTGAAGTAGTCGTACGGTGTAAAGTCGACGTCGCGTCCCGGCAATTTTTGATATTAAAATCTCCAATAATACCTAATGGATGTCTCAGAGATCGCAAGTGCTCGTATTGAGTGCGCCCTTCACAATTCATTTTTTTTATAATACCCTCTTTTGTATTCACTGGCTTTGTCTTATTGGAGTATTTGATGTCTCCCCATTTTTTCTATAGTGTCATAATTATGTAATTTCTGAGGGTACGTTATTGATATACATTATGTCTTGCTGATGTGATGGCTTCTAAAAGAATATTGACGTTTTTTGACGCATTTAATGTGCTTGTCATTTTCTGCCTGACAATTGAGGGTGTCAAGTTATTGACAATTTTAATGTGGCGATGTAGAGTTATTATACGAGTATAAAGTTCTATAGTTACATATAGTCTTAAATCTATGATATAAAATAAAATATTAAAAAACGAATAATTTACTAAAATATGTTATTAAAAGGAGTCCCTTTGGGCTATAGTAGGCTTTAAATATAAAGTTATGTATTTAGCTCACTAATGACAAGTATATTAGTTAAGTTAATATTAAGTTTATCTAACTTAAGCTTACTTACTATAACAGTAAAAGAACCTTAGGACATTGACAACTCATATATTTTTAGTCTATTATTAGTTGATGCCCGCGACCCTGTCGGTGCGAAATTAAAAACAAACTTATTAAGTTTATTAAGTAGCCAATGTCTTCTTCCAGACTATGTTCTAGATCTGTGCCAAATTTCATCAAGATTCGTATAACCATTTCAAGATATCTTCTAATAAATATCCATCCATCTATACATACAAACATTCGCATTTATAATATTAGTAAGATTTTGTCATTTCTTTTTAATTACATTTCATACCAATTTGTAAAGGAAAATTAAAGAGGAAAGATATTTCATATCAACTCCATCCATCCACTTTATACCCAATAAAAGAACAATAAAACGAATACGACGTGATATTAATAAAAAAGCATAAGTTTATTGGCAATACGGCAGAGGATATCCAATATGAGTGTCATAAACAAATTATTCGTAAATCCAGTTTGAAGATCGACCCTTGTGGATCGGAGTGTCCCTTCGCATAGAAATGTTCCACCGTAATAAAGAAATGCGATAAACCGAGCAAAAAAACGACGGACATGAATTCATCGGTATGACATTTGGGGTTTCGCAATGGTCACGGTTATAGCTCACAAATTTCTCCTTCAGACATATTTTCTGCTTATAGTTTTATGGCTTTGGTCGCCATCTTTTATTGGTCTTGTCAATGTTATAAGGACGAATTTTGTCATCTACTTTTAGGGTTATGAAATGTATTGACTATCATATCGCCCTCGATATTTTTGATTAATTGGAAAGTTAAATACAAATTATACGCGATATTTACTTAGTTAATAATCAGTTTAAATAATAAATAATTGAACTGTAATATTAATGAACCTATGGTACTTAACGTTGCATGTTCTTATTCTTTTTAAAGAGCCTCTCTGATTGTCAAAAGTTGTCGTGTTGCGGCAATGCATCTGTTTTTTATAAGCAACGACCAGTGGGAACACCGAGAAGTTTATTAACGCTTAGGACATCTGCAATACCAGAGGAACTGCAGATGAATAGGCCTTTTGTCTGTATAATATCTATCGGTAAAGATAAAATTAAGTTTGTCATATATTAACATACAACATCTTTAACCACACGTTTAGTAACAAAAGTGTATGTTAAATGCGAAGGAATTAGAGAGTAGTTTACGTGATACAATGGGATAGGCAAAGCGTAGCGAGTCAGCCGCCGATATGTTTTGTCTCCGCAGCCAGCGCTGGACAACGCGCACAACGATATACGAATACCTCACCTGTTTCGTTTTATAAAAATAAATATTATTAATCTTATACCTCATCAATATCATTTGTATTGCTGGCATTACCTAGTCTAGACTATATTTTAATAGAATTTTGGGTGATATAAGCGTTAGTAGTTGTCATGACTGTTGCCGCATCCGGCTCGAAGGATCATTGTATCTTACGCACTGTATGAACTGATTTTTTTAATATTTGTATGAGCTATTATTTACAATAAATTTTATAACTGTTACTAAATTACCTTCTCCATTCTTGTATCAGATTAGTAGCTGCGTGTGTCCGGGGCCGTGCGGCTACCCGAAATTTAGATGTCACGAGTGCAACGCTTTCGGCTACCTAATGCCCCCCGCGCCCCGTCCGCGCCCCCTACAGCCTGCCGTACGCAATAGTTGTTTGTTACTGACTGCATGCGGTGGGGACAAGATTGAAGATAGCACACGAATTATACGGTCTTCCCGCCACTCCAGTGTGCGCACGGCCTAATGGCTTTTACCGCGTAAATCTTTACTGGATTTGTAATTCAAACATGCATAACTATTAATTTGCGTTTCCTATTCTGTAAGTTTGTGGCAGACTTTTTGTACACGGATTTAAATTGTTCTTTTTGTTTTTTACTATCTAGTTTTAATTAACACTTCTCAGAATCATTCCTGACAACCACGAATGCTTTGCAAATTTTTGATTCAATATGTAAATAGAGTTTATAGTATAGAAAAGAAATCATTATTATAAAGCTCAATATTATGCTTGATAAAAATGGAGGAGGCCTTGTTGGGTTTATATCTAAAGGCATAAATCTAAAATATTAAAAGCGAAACACCAACGAAATAGTACTCTTATAAACAATGTATTTTATTATAGATATAGCAATAAGAAGGCTTTATTATTATTTTTACATTCATTTATTTACATATTTCCTTTATACATTTTATAAAAAATAATAACAAAATATTATTATAATTAATAATAATTAAAATTTAAATAATATTAAATATTATATTTTCAAAATCCAATCATGATTAAAACAATCAAACAATATTTACAATTTTATAACATCGAGGAAAACAAAACACAACTACACTGATTAATGAAATGGTATTAACAAAATCAGTGTAGGGGTGTGAGCAATTACAAATTCCAATTCTGAATTCATCATAGGACAGGGCTGCTGCAACACGTCTGTAGCGACAAAGCTTACAAATGATGCGCGATCAACCGACCACACTTGTTATTCAATAACCACCTTCCCCTACACGTATCAATTTATCACGGATTCAATGAAGGCGAAACTATATTTCACTCGACATACAACCTGACATCGAATCTATGACGTAATGTACGGACCGGATTAAAACTAAGCAATACACATGCAAAAATAATCTCTATACAATGGTAACAAGACTTGAAATCCTTTAGCAAGTTTGATGTAGAGTTGTTACGTTTTGCAGTTGGTTGTAGGCTGCATATTGACGTCATCCGAAAGGGAGTCCGCAGTCGAATGCAAAATGGTTGAACCATGGATTTGGCATATGTTATAGTGTAATAACTATTGTTTGTACACACAGACAACACGTTTTGTTGTTTATTAATTTGCTTGATAATTTTCAAGAAACGTTGGTAGTGTAAACTTCAAATACCAAAAAAACTTTTGAGTGTCAAGTTTTCGATATCAGTATAAACAAACTAGCCGTAGAATCAAGTGAAATAAATGCAAAATCGTTAATCAGTCTCTTTATATCATTTCCCATCAGTCTCTACGATCGTAGCGTCGTAGCATCAACAAGTGAGCTACGAAATGTTGCTACGCTGCTCTGTACGTAAAAAGAAGTTGTAGATTGATTCCTATCCTTTCCTTATAAGAAAGCAGATTTGATGGAGGAGGGGGCACATAGGCAGTGGAAATATTCTTATTCTGTCCGTCATCTACTCAACGGAAGGAAACATCAGCAAGTGCAGCGGTGGCTTAACTAATTCGTTGAATTTAGTTGACTTCTTGCCATTTACCAATATAATAAGGATTGTATTTTTGGTCATCCTTTGTAGCAGTGTGTATCGTTGCTAATCTATATGTCTTGGCTGATCCGACACGCTGTATATCATATCGGAACTAATTGCGAGGGTGCATTGCGACACTCGCGCTGTCTCTGCCTCTGCTTTGATGCCGATTGTTATTGGGGGTGCGGAAGGGGATGCATTGATTATCGCTTCATACAGATTTGCATAGGTGTTACATTTGATTGAAAATAAGTACAATGTAAAAGTTTTTTTACTAAATTATCTGAACAAATAGCGTAAATAAAAAAACTTGAATTTTTAAATCGACTTATCTTTTTTTATGTGGTCTATATTCTTTAACTTTTAGAAATTTAAGTCTAACACGAACGTCGAGTATTTTTGAGATTTTTTTTTCTAAAAATATGAAGTTCCTTTTTTTAAATCGACTTCAAAAAGGAAAACGTTCTGCCCTTATTTTTCCGATTTTCATAATTCTCTATTTTATTCCAAAGTTATTGCATGTTAATTGGTACCATTTATTAAAACATTTAAAAGTATCCAGTAGTTTTTTTGGTACTTACATTGTAATGTAATGTACTTATTTATTTTACATTCATATATTATCAAGTACACTGCTGAATCTTATATATAAAATTCTCGCATCACAATTTTCGTTCCCATAATCCTACGAAACGGCTTGACTGATTCTTATGAAATTTGTGAGCATATTGAGTAGGTCTTAGAATCGGCCAACATCTATTTTTCATCCCCCTAAATTTTTTATTTTTTAGAAAAACACGCGGACGAAATCCCGGGCGACAGTTAGTATAAATATATAATTAACAAAAAAAAGCAATCTCGTTCCTGGTGACAAATAAAATTGAATATTCAAGAATGGTATTGTCTCAGTACAATTGTCACAAAACTCATGTTCCGCACGATTCGTCGTCTGATTGATTTATTCGCGCGTCTGTACGTCGCGTCCCCGCTATCCCGGCTGTCACCTCTAATTGCCACAATAATTCATGTCTAATAATAATCTTATGCTATTATCAGATGACATGAGCAGGTGACAAGCCCACCTCCCCCTATTCTACTATTGTTGCAATGTTCCGATACAAGTTTATTAACTGACTAAGAGATGATAATATAACCTAAGTAGATTAGGACTAAAAAATGCACGGACTATAAGAAAATTCATAGATTCCAAATAAAATTACGATGTTCTCTTTTTAAGCCAATTGCAGTTTTCTAAATATGTTGCCGATTAACTGCGAACTTTATAATTTTATAATTAGACTAGATATACATATAAAGTGTCAATAAATTATAAAATTACAATTGAGGCTCCAGTGGATGAAATAGCGCCATCTATTGGTTTCAATTTGAAACTCACATAAAAACAAACTTACATACACGCAAAAAACATAACCATCTTGTCATAAATAAAGTGTTTTATTTATTTACATTTTGATTTTAGTTCTTACAAGTTTCCTAATTACAAACCGCCTAAATTAACAATCAATCGGTGACACGTTTGTCTAATAATGAGTAACTGATGGCTCTATTCCGTTTGACATTCCCCCCCCCCCTCCCAGCATTAATCATCGTCGCGGCATCCGGCACAAGATAATCAATAAGCTATTATTGACATTGTATTATTCTGTCTTCATATATCACTGTTGTATGTGACTGTACACTGCGTACAGATTACATATTAATTCACTTGTACACTATGGATATTATCAAAGACATACTTTTTGGTTTAATTTATATAAGAATGTTTCTTGACTCCTACGTGGTCTTAAACTGGACAAATTTTGAAAGCTTTAGTATTCTTTGGGTCAAAAGATCATAAAAATACACGTTGCTGGAATATGGCCTAGACACCTCTAACTTTGGGTAAGCTGTAAACATCTCAGTGGTAACGTATCTAAGCTAACGAAATGTAGTTCATTAGTCAAATAATTTAGCCTATATTCTATTTATAATTCGATGATATTTGTCACGAATGGAACCGCGTAAAGTAGCTAAGTTAATTAAAATTTGAGATACAAAGCCTAAGAGATACAAGGTAGCCTTTTTTGGGGGGGGGGGAGATGAGTGAGATTCCTACTCACTAAAACAACCTTTAGGACAACCTCAAGTGCGACTGTAAAGGGCCAGGGATCTCAAATGACCGCACCGGTTAGTCGGTAGCCTATAACAAGTAATTATTCAGTTTACTAGCTTGTTCTTCGCAATGCGTCCTCCTACTGCACCAGTATATCGTAGCACTTTAATTAGATTGTCCTAGATGTTTTCCATGCGTATATCTTGAAGACATCTCAAGCTCTCCGACTAAGACGGATGTCCAACACCACCTATGAACTCACTAAATCTCAGTTTATAATGTAACGTCTCGCTAATGCGACGTGGACACGCTTGCATTGTTATTTACAGCTCACGATTATTTATTACTAAAATATTATAACACAAGTATGTCCTAAAACTGTCACTTGAAGTGTTGATTCATTAGTAACAGTTCTAACAAATGCCACGGTTACAAAGAAAATAGATTTAAATTTACAATAATACTATTACATTTTCTTTAGATTAAGAAGCTGCTCTCAAAGGTAGCTTTTTTTAGTTAAATTTTACTTCTACATGTTAAAACTATAATCTATATTTCCACTTAGTACAGCAAATTAATTGAGAAGGATTTCATGTTTTCATAGGTTTTTCTTTCTAAATAAAATCTAAATAAATTAATCTCTAGTCTATGAGTTATTGAAGGTCTGATAATATCGTATCGTTGTCGTGTCTTGAAGTATAATGCAAGTTGCTGTCATACAATCGTGCCGTACGCGTCTAATATTGAAATAGTGATTTATTGCGCTATAAATCCGTTGAGTGTCCGGCCGACAAACGTTGGATAATCGCATGACGTATTCGCATCGCCTCGCCTCGCGTCCTACCTCCGTTCTAACACGGATCCACTCTCTGCATTGAATTATGTCTTGATTAATTATTAATAATTAACAAAATTTAATTATAGTTAAGCGAACATGTTTCTAGAGTACACTAAGGCAAAACGTGACTAAAGAATAATATAATTGACGAAGATTATTTATGCCCGGCGTGTCTATTACATTTGTAACTCTACGTTAATTCGAAAAGGAACCAAGCTACGTGCAGCTTGGTGTTGTACGATATATGAGCACAATGTCCCACGTTACACCAGGCTCGGTGCAAACCGCGCTATTTATATCACAGGCACGCGCCCGACCAATCACCGTGCAACGATAGCCGGCAATTTGAATTTCGAATTGCTACACCTACAACACAATATTTGCTGATATATCCTTCTAATATTCTAAACATACACCTTATTGCAATGGAATAAGGTCGAGGTTACTTCAAACTGGTAAATTTAAGATGCAAAGTTATATTTGTTTCGACTATTGTCTTTGATTTATGGTTTCGTTCGATGAATTATTTCTGAGCGCGTGTCGTCGGCTCACACTTTGTGATAGGCTGTTACACGAAACAATTCAAAATTAGTCTGTTTGTTAGTTTATGTAAATTATATGTCACTTCTTTATCATTTTACCTAATGAACTAGTATATATGAATCTAGACTTCAAGATGTATCCATAGTTTCCAGAAAAAAATAATATCTTTAACAGATTATAAAAAGAGATTGTGACTATACTTTGTTCCTATTTGAGTACCTACTGATTTTCAACATAGAATTATCAAGTTAACAATTTAAAATTTGTGATTAGTACTTAAGGAAACCAAATAATTCGTTAAAGCTAAACGGTCGAAGGCTTTGAACTTATAATCACTCTAAAAATTCTTCAATTGGAAACAGTTAACACATTTATGCTGGCTAATTATCGCCCGCGACTCCGTACGCGCGGAATGAATAAAAAACTTTATAAGTAGCCTATGTATTCTTCCACAATATATTCTACACCTATGCTAAATTTCAGCGCGATGAATGTAGCTATTCTGGAGATACCTTCAAACAAACATCCATCCATCTAAACATTCGCATTTATAATATTAGTATGAGGATTAAAAAATTCAAACGAGTAAAGTCAGGCGACAAGCTATATTAGCCGATACAGATAAATAAAGGCGTATGTCTCTCGCTCAGCCTCTTGTCTCTGGCCGGGATTTATTGCCCGGTTATTCAGCAATATGAACTTGCCCGCCTCCTGCCCTGTCTGATAGCTGATAGTGTTTGACATAACCAGATTACGACTCACATTACGTGTTTCAAATACGATAAATATTTTACTTTTGTTTTTTTTTTCTTAATCTATAACGTCGCAATATTTTCTGATATTTATAAGTTGACTAACTTCGTACGGGCGGCATAAAAAAACTTAATTAGCCTATGTGTTCTTGCAGACTATGTTCTACATCCATGTCAATTTCCAGCGAGATCCATGCTGTATGTACTTCTGGAGTTACCTTCTGAGAAACGTATAAGCCATGCATACATTAAAATATTCGAGTTTACGAACTTATAAGACTAATAAGATTTATTTAAGTGGAATATTATAATTTTAATAGTGTAATTTTAGTAGTTAATAAATTTATTTTAGTAAAAAAAAAATTGATAGGATTGATCTACAATTTTGACCTATACTATTTTCAAATCTGTAAATTTTCAAAGTAAAACATAACGTTTGTTTATTATATTAATAATACACTTAAATTTCCTAAAACAGATTCCCTAATGAAATGACATAAACAGAATTCCTCTGTCTCAAACAATTGGAATGATGTTTAAGTCAATTCGAGCAACATTTCCAACTTTAAGTGGTTAAATTAACGTATAGATAATTCGGACTTAAAAGTTGTACGTCTCGAGACAAAATTGGCTTTGTTACCGCCTCTAATAACGTGTCAAAGTCAAATTCTATGCGACTTGAGTGATAGTTGACGAACGTATTAAACATACGACCAATTGTGCTGCAGTAACAATAAATAGCATGAAGGGAAATTGTTCAATGCAGCACAAGTCACATAAAATTCTCACAATTAAGTATATTTACTTTTAAACGTGAACAAATGTCTACAAATCAAAAATGGCTTTTATATACGTAAAGTTCGAATTAACCAGGGCAGTAATAGCTTGATCAATTGAACTACAAGCTACTTTTAAGTTAATAAGCAATGTCTTACCAATATAATAAAAGTCAAATTAGAAGTTAATGTGTACTAACACATGGGAACTTCAGCAATGTATAGTCCGTAGATTATTTGTTCTAACTTTCATGCACTTAGTTTAGTCGTATGTATCATCATGGGAAGCCGATACTGCCGATGTAACCTCCAAACGTTTAAGTAGACAGAGTGTTCTCTTATCGCTCGCGCCACTTTCACTAGTTTTAATTAACGCTCGCATCCACAAGCAGTTGGAAAATTAATCAAATTATCTGGGAGATGACGTGAGGTGGGGGGGAGGTGTCATGTCTGAACAACTCGTATGTGAAAACAATCGATGAACGTAAGAGGGAGTAAATGTTTAGCTGAGATTGAAGAATTTATATAGTACATTATATACTACGTATTGTATATACAGATTATATATCTAATACAAGGGGATAAATGAAATACAAAGTTGGTTAAAGGTTACGAATTTGGTTCATAGGTCGAGTGCTAAACACAGTATTTGCTATGGATGTTGCAAATTCATAACTACATAATTTTTGCGAAAATTTTCCAAAATTACAATGTGTAATGATTTGTTACTTGTTGTTTTTACAAAGTATGATGAGTAGGATTCAAGGTACAAGAAAATGTTAGATCTCTTATAAGTTTATTAAGTGATTAGGAGCGACGGAGTCGCAGGCGACAGCTTATTCTTTCTTAAACCTGGAAAATTTGCAAACATAAATTTACTAGTTTTTTTTTACTTTGAATCTTATTAAAATATAGTTTATAAAAAATTAATGTCATAAAATAAAGGTGTGTTATAACGTTCCACTCGAGCACAGAGTAACAAACGCACAGATTGTGCAAGCACAAAACAAAGAGTAATGAAAATAGACGTCTCGTTTTACACCTGCCTGCCTTCAACAATAACGAATAGCAAAAACCGAATACAACTATGGAAAATGTACACAACATCAAGTGCAGTGCTTAATAACAACTTAGCACCCCTTTTACTCCGAGCCTCCCTCCACCCCCCGCGTCTCAACCCCCTCGCCGTCTGTCAAACATATGACAAGAGCAGATTTCGCTTTGTACTTGTCAAAAATATAGCAAACAAAAGATACGGGCATACGGATAAATGAAGTGAGCTGATATATCTATATGATTAGTGATGTTCCTTAATCTGTTATTATATATTAAGACGTTAAATGTAAGTATTAGTATACAATTTAAGAATATTTGTAAAAACTAGAGTAATTTTTGCTTTTTGTAGACACTAGAATTATGATCCTAATAAAAAAAAAACAAAGATCAAAAATGAGAAAAAAAAATTTAATGTTAAGATTTTATACATTACCACCAAGTACCAAATTATTATATAAACATGTTATAATATAAATAAAAAAGCGATAAAATATAATCAGAAAAATTCAATAATAATATCTGTTAAATTTAAGTAACTATAATTTCGTTTTCTAATTCTAAAAGTCGACATATTAGTACGTCCCATCACTACGTTAGCGATGTGTAGGCAGACAATATAATATAAGTGACGTATCGCACTGACACCCGCGCGGGAAGTATGCAAAGAAGTTGCCGCTACTACGATTGACGAGTCTTGATACTCGCACTTGAGCGACATGCCCCGGGGACTAGCTACCATACCTACATAACTTACGTATCATGTAATTACTTTATTAAAGACAAATGTAACAAAGATGTTAACAAATTATGTCACTGATCTTCGATCTTAGAGTAGAAGTGGTAATAAAAATGAATGTAAAAAGTCTGTTCAAAGGAACATCAGTGACAATGTTAAAATAAGAAATACCAGCATGCCCGTGACTCTGTTCGGGAAATTAAAAAAGACTTAATTAGTAGCCTATGTGTTCTTCCAGACTATGTTCTACGTATATGCCAAATTTCAGCTGGATCTGATCAGTCATCAATCAATGTAAACTTTCGCATTTATAATATTAGTAAGAAAACTAATTGGTAATTTTATAATAAAAACAAATATGTAACTAAATATTTCTTAACCTTGATTTCTTAAACTAATTGCCAAAGATCTGACTAAAATGACCTATATCACAATGACTTACATATAACTGACATACAATAGGTTAACATGAGCTTGAAATCAGACAGTTAAACTGTCATGGATGAAACGTACTAGAATGTTCCTTTTTGACAGATCAACACAAAGTGGTCTAGTTATGCAGTGTTCAAAGTAGTGACGCTCAAGAGTTATTATTCAATGAAACAAGCACTTTAAGCTATTATACTGGCAAATACATACACACATAAATACACAGAATATATTTATTTTAGTGGTAATTTTTGAAATAAAAATGAATGGATCAAGACTATTCAATCACAGTTCATATCGACAGTAGCTCCAACAATAATAGTTCCGTATCCCATTTGAATATTAGAACATCCATCCACTGAAGATTTCACTCGCGGGTTTGGGGTGGGTTGCAGGGGGTGCCGGGGCGCGGGAGGTGCCACCCCCACCGCACACATAGCCGACGACAATTATTAGCGCTCGTGTGTAGCCGACGATGGAGGAATAAGACATAGTTGAAAATGATCGTTCTTTCGGTGTGAAAATTCTTTGAATGTCGCACACGTAGAGCTTTGCAGCAGATTTTTAAGGGAAAAATAGTTATAAAAATTACTTATCTTGCTTTTGTTTAACAAGTTTGGTAAAGTCTTGGTAAGTTAATATGCACGATACTTTGAGTATGTTATTCCGCTGTCGCTTCTTAACATATTTGGTTTTTAATTGCAATAGTAACAATACACTCACATGTGCATATATTTCCAATTAAAAGATTAGGGGAGTCGCTACATTTATTGACCAGAGACAAATTATTCAATGACAAGAAAAAGACGTTATCAATCCTTTCATCCATTCACATACATACATGTATTATTCTTTATATCCAATTTCATGTATTTAAGATCAACTTATCGTAACCTTAAATGGTAATAGATTATTCCTGTCGTTATGTAGTTTAAGATTCAGTTGTTAATTGTAGACCTTTGACATAGTTTAGTTTTTCCCTTTTTTCGGCAGTCACTATGGCTTAGTATCATTTATGTTTGTTGCTTTGCGATTTTTTTTCTAAAGAATCGCTTGTATGTGTTCAGTGTAATATATGAATAGAAAATATTATATTATCTTTGTATAAACCTATCGTCATCCCTGGTATTATATTTAACAGAATAGAGATGAGAATAAGTCTTAATTTGGGATTTAGGTCTCAGAAACCAACGATAAAAGTAGATGTTCTTCTGTTTCATCTCATTTACCATGTTAATATTATACAGCTGATATATTCTAAATGGTATCCATTTTCTATCCAATTTTATTAAAACCCAGTGCGTAGTGTTCACCCCCTTCTTTCATCCCATAAGTGGGCCATATATTGTTGAGTGAACGTTATTGTAAACATATTTCAGTGGATACGACCGATGCCGTCATATTCAAGCCAGTTTGTATTCATTCGCATAAATTTTCATGTGACAGAAAACAGCGGGTAGATTTTCGATTTCTCTAGCTGCTTACGCATCGAGCCTTTTATATCAATGTCGTGCGATTTTGTAGCAATCAAAGAGAGTTCTTTGAATACTAAATATATGAAAGTGTATACAAACTTTTAGACTAATTTCTAAATCTGTGTTTGCATGCAACTTTACTTTTATAAATATTAGAAACTCTAATTTAGTCGTTTTAAAGCGATGACAAAATCAAAAATATATGCAAAAATTAAAAGCGAAAATTAACACGAAAAAAATCTAGAACATTCAACAGAGATATTGACAAAGCGAGTAAAAACAACGCATGCATCTTTCCTTTTGCGAGGCAGCAATCTGTCAACTTCTTTGTTGTGCAAAGGCTTTGCGTTCGGGCGGTATCAAACGTCGGACAGTGCCGTGACAAATGGAACTGCTGAGCCATTGGGGACATCGCCTCTTCCTGTGTACATATTGCACAGATCATTTTTAAAGCTACATTCGAGATGGACGGATGAATATAAAGCATGGCTTTATAAACTATTATAGACTAAAAACTTGTATTTTATATGGACAGGAGTAGCTGGTGATTTTAACTTAATAATATTTACTTAATGAGAATTAATAATCTTATTTTACTGTCCTATTAATAATGCGAATGTTCGGATGGATGTACGGTTGGGTATTAGAAGGTATCTCCAGAACGGCTCAACGGATCTCGTAGCAATTTGGCATAGATGTAGAACATAGTCTGGAAGTTTTTTTTTTTAATTTCGGGAGTCGAAGTCGCGAAATATCTAAACTAGCTAAGGTATGCAAAAGTCTTTTTTTAAGCATTTCCTAACCTTTTATTAAACTGTTGATAAAGTGTTTTCGTGTACCACATCTAACAGCATAGACAGAGGCAGATCAACTCAGCGGGTGTTCTTCAGTGAGAGATATTTCGGTACTCTCAAGTATTATATCGACAACGTATTTTCCGTACTTTACGAGGGGCCTTTATTGCGTTTCATGACGTTTGTCATATTCCCCGTTACTTCGCAGTGCGTCACAGTGGAGGATTTAAATACGACGATTTATATTATAATCGATGTTGCCGATATTATGGCGTTACTTCGAGGGTGCGATATTCACTTTGCTTTCACCAGGAGCTACTAAAAAACACGTAAAATTCAATTCTCATTCCGGTTTTTTTGTTGGAAAAATGTTTGCACTTTTCAATAGATCTTTATACACTTTATATAAATTTTAATTCATTCCATGAATCTTAAATATTCTTATTAGGAATAAGGGACAAACAATCATTAATGGAGCCTTATGAGAAGATGTCACTGAAGACCATAAAATCCCCATTACCAAAGGCACTACAGATGCGTTGCTGACCTTTCAAATAGTGGTAGTCTTTTTTTAAAGTATCCTAATTCGTAGCATTTCGGGTATATTGATGACAGATCATTCAACAATTTATGATTCATTTTTTACACACATATTAAGCGTCAATAGCCTAATGGTTAAGGGTACGGATTGCCGACCACGAGGTCGGGGGTTCGAATCCCGCCGCCACGCAGAAGACAGGCGTGAAGTGGAAGCAATTCCACGTTTCGTCTGATGAGTGTGCGTCCCGGAGGCCTAATTTAATCCTCTGTCCCTTTCCACCCTTTTTCTTATAAGGAAAGGATGGGAAGAGGAAGTGGACTTTTCGGATGAGAGGATGTATGGGAAGGGAAAATATTTTCTTTATGTGCACCCTCTCCTCCGTCGATTAAAGGTAGGCGACGCATATGCAATTGCGTATGTCTATGGGCAACGGTCACTTCGCTATTTCAGTGATTTCAGGTGGCCGCTGGCTCGTTTACCATATTATGATGTAAAAAAATCTGAAAAAACGTAGAATAACACTATTGACATATTGTTTCAAATGACTTAAGTTCTTGCCAAATGTATGCCTCGCAAGTCATGTGTTGCAATATAAAGCAATTTAAATAAATATAACACCAAACTTGACGGCAATGAGTTTCACGACAATTTAAAATTTTTATATGCGCAATTGAAAAGGCAAATAATTTTTATATCTAACAATGTGTTAAGGTAACATCGTCTTTTTATGTTAACCAAGTTTTTCCCCCGGATTCGTTTATTACTTTACTGACCTTTATGTATAAAAATGTGATATATTTTGATTCAGTATATAGTAAGTTTCCACTGTCTCATACTTGTGGAAAAACATGTTATTTAACTTTGATTTCTATTCGAATATAGCTCTTACCCGCGACTCCATCCGTGCGGACTTAAAAAAAACTTAATTAGTAGCCTATGTGTACTTCCAGACTATGTTCTATATCAACGCTTTTCAGCGAGATCCATAGCCATTCTGGAGATACCTTCAAACAAAACATCCATCCATCTAAAAGGATGGATGTTTTGTTTGAAACCTATGTTACAGAGATGACAACATCCATTTCTAAAATATTTAGGCAATTCTAAAGAAACTTAACTAAATTTGAAAATTAAAAAAATAAAATAGTTAAAAGAGATATTTTCCCACAGTTCTGGGCCTTAAGCAGTCGGTACGATACATAAAACCAGTAACAAACATCAAGATAATACTTAAAAGAGTATGCGTAATAACCATTTGTTTCAGCAATTTTGGAACTTTATATTTATTTATTGCGGTCAACATTAACTAAATATCAAAAGGGTTCCGTAAGATTATTCAAAAATAAAAATAAAATCTTGAAATCTAACTTGAAAACTGGCTTTATGCATAACATAAGTACATAGTAGCTATTTTAGAAACGTACGTAAAATGATTTTTATATACCTATATTTATTGCCATTTGTGACAGTTTTAAATACTTGAAATAAATTATTCGTATGGTATGACAAAAAATATCTAATTCAAATTAAATCATTCATCATTGTTATCCTTTAGCTTTCAAACTTAATGACACTTAAATTAAAATTAAAGAAAGTGAGAGAAATTATTTTAAACTACCTCTTGCCACGCCTCCGTCAGCGTAAATGTTAACAAACTTAGTAAGTAGATTCTTTCTTCCACACTATATTCTACATGTAAGCCAAAATTCATCTAGATCCGTTGAGCCGATCTGGACATATCTTCTAATAAACATTCTTCCATGCAAACTTTTGTATTTATAATATTAGTAAGATTTATAATAAATGTATTAAATTTAAGGAATTATATTTTCTTGCGGAACCCTAAAAGTAAAACCAGTTGTGGTAACGACATTCGTCTGTCGATGACTAAAAGGAAAAGATCGTTTTATTACAGCTTTCTATATAAGCGAAACCGTTTGCCGACAACCGCCTTTGTTTCCACAAACTGACTGAGATAAAAAATTTAATGTAATCATGAATTTGGATATGAGACATGAGAAAAGTACATCATAACCTCGACTTTACTGACCTAAGCTGTATTACGTCATACATATACTTATGTATATTTTATCTGTGCAATATCATATATTATTGTTGTATGTTGACTTGATATATCAACGTTTATATATTTGGTCCAGTTTTATATATTTATATAATCTTTTTCGACAGTTTCGAGTAGTTATTGCTTGATTTCTTGGTTACATACAGTTAGTCATTGACGAAGAACCTTCGACATATTTCTTGTGTTGGTAAAAATTATATTAAAATGAGTTACGGAAGATCCTGAACAATTTCTTAAGGGCTGCTTCATATCCTGTAGTGTTACAGATCCTTTTATTTTATAATATTAAAAAATAAACTGTTACATATTTTTATTTATGCTGGAAAACTTTTCATAACAATAGGTTTCAAATTTTTGCGTATAAATTTCAATTAAATCTTCTCAAAAACTGGTAACGCATCTGCGGGGTTCTCTGGTATTGCAGATATCCATGAGCGTCAAAGACATCTCGGTGTTCCAGCTCCTCGTTTGCAGACAGACATATTTTTATTTACAAGACTTTTTAAAAATCAAATATCAAAAACTCTACGAAAAATTACTCAAACAAACATCATTACAATGTGATATAAAATCCAATACGTGCTCATAAGCCTCCTATAAATTAGAGTGTGCATCCATTGCCCCTTGTCATAACGGATACTGACTTTCCCATTTGATCTCTCGTTGATTAATCAGCTGACACTCGGTACGCTCTTCGGGCCACTTGCAAAAGAGATCAAAGAATGATTGGTGCAGCAACAATGCGTCGCGATGCATGGCTGCATAGGCATCGGCATTGAATATGGATGTGATAGACACTGATAGGAAAGAGCTGTTAATGTAATTTTTAATATCATCATACATTTTTTTAACTCGTCAAATACTATAAGCTACGTACGTTTTGAAGACATAATGTTTTTAAGTACCATTTAGAAATATTAATATTTTTTTCTTTTATCTTCCTTTATATAAAACTAGTTGTCGTCCGTCGACTTAGTCTGCGCGGATTAAAAAAAAAGACTTAATGTGTTCTCCCAAAATATGTTCTACATCTATGCCAAGTTTCATCAAGATCCATTGATCTGTTCAGGAGATACCTTCAAACACCCATCCATCCAAACGTTCGCATTTATAATATTAGTAAGATATAGTAAGATTTACTTCTCTTAGTACAACTGACTTTTTAGTCAGTTTTCACATACTTCTTTTTACATCCAAGCCGTGCTTACTGTCATAACAATGCCGAGATGAATCCTTTGATCTGATAATTGCTAATGACTTTTTTCTCAATATCTATAAACGACAAATGTGTATTAATTATTCTTTAGAAGAGAAGTATAGTGATTTTTGAATTGTTTATTTTTGATTCGCAATTCAATGATTTTAACTAAAGTACTTACTACTAACAGAGTTCCTATGTGTCTTCAACTCTATGTATGGGAACTCTATAATGCCAATATAAGGTGGAAATAACCTTACTAATATTATAAATGCGAATTTAGATGGATCGATGTTTATATCTCTGAAACGGCTCAACGGTTCTTGATGAAATTTTGCACAGATGTAGAACATAGTCTGGTAAAACACACTGGCAACTTTTTTTATTCCTCGCGTTCGGAGTCGCGAGTAACAGCTATTTAATGAATATTTATTTAGATATCTGATAGAAAAATAGAAATGAAAGATAAACATATTTACCGTAGCAATTTTTAATTTAAAACTTTGTTAATCTAAGTATAAAGAGTCGACCACAAAGCGAGCGGATCAAAACGATGAAAAATTATTGAAAGGGGGTCAGCGAAAGGGTGGGGATGAGGAGGCATCGGCTCTAGTGGGAGTACAAACTTACATTTGCGACTGATCAATGTACTATGCACCTTAATCTTATACAATAAAGGCCAAATTCGTTTGACTTTACTATTATAGGTTACACGTTCCGTTTGTCAAATATCACAAAGGGGCCCCCCTAATAATCGTGATTTTTTAATCAAATTTCATCTGTACAAGGGAAGAGGAGGCTATATTTTTTCATTATTTAATTTTCGGTCGCTGGTGGCTTTTTATACTTCTTCAAGGGACAGCGTTTGAAGCGTTTTTTATATGTTTGTACAACTGGATGTATGTCACACAGAAACGAATCGAATACAAAATATCAGTTAGGTGTAACCATTGTGGCCTTATTAAAATATATTTTTAATCAGATTTATTTAAAAGAAAGACAATAGAAACTGTGTCAATGAAAGTTATAACAGTTAATTGTAACGTAATATAACAAAAGCTATAACACCTTTAAAAAATTACGCTATCCTATAATTGATATACTCGTAAGTTTTGATACCAAATATTTTATAAAGTAATCCAAAAATAAAAAGATTTTGTTCTTATAACATCAATGTAGACATGATCATGTGCTTTGTGCTATATCTTATATGAAGTGATTACTTTTTTCACTGTTACGTTACGGTGTGACAGACTGCTTGTCTAGAATCGTTCATTTCACGGTTAATATAGCAGATCGTTTGTTCTCATCGCGGGCTCGCGTTCGGTTCGCTTGTGTTATAATTGTTATTGCTAGATAATGACATCGCTAACGTGATTCCCAGTTTGTTTATATTTTACGAACGAATGTATATTCGCCGCCAAAGCACAAGATACTGTTGAGTTATAATTTAACGTGATACTAAAGACTACAGAGTTAGTATAACTCAGTTAATTAACTAGTGTTTACGTCTGAAATTCATCAGATGAAACGTAGATTTGTTTGACGTCTGCCTTCTGTGTAGTGCATAGGTCGAGACGGCCATACAAGACGTTTATGTTGCTGTTCATCTTATCTTACTAATATTATATCTCTAGAACGGCATTTGGCATTGATGTAAGACATATCCTGGAACACATAGGCTATGTTTAAACGTTCAGGACGTATGACTGTTTAAAATAAATGTACACTTTCATGGAATAATAGAACACGACGAAACAAAACAAACGAGCATCACCCCCGAAAACAAAAGAACTACGGGAAGCTTCAATTTTCAGTAGGAAATAAAACAATTAAAGCACACCGCAGTTTCAATTAAGCTCGGCGCTTAAAGCTATTGAAAACCCACTCAATACAATATGCAAATCGGAAACCCGATGTCCGATAGAGTCCCGTGAGAGAATCCCGTGTTGAAAAAATCCCCGTCGGAAAATTGCCGGTGAAAAAATACCCCATGGAGTTGTCCGAGCTATCGATAGGTTCCGGCGCCGCTTCCGAACGCCTTTTTATGTTGTACAAGGCTTTTCACGTCCCTTTTTTACTTGTAGTGAGAAATGTATGAAAGATGCTCCAGCATTTTTTAGTAAAAATAGAAAAATTTGTGTCTGATTAAAATTCAGTTTTCTTTAAAAATATTATATTATAAAGATAAAATTTTAGCTTGGAAGAAACAAACAGCTGTAAATAATCTGGATGTAACAGAAGCTTAAAACACAATATACTTTTCTTGCAATTTTTTTAACTCTTTAACTTTGATTTGAGAATTCATTCATTGAATTGTTATTATAATTCTACACTTAGGGGCTGCTAAAGTACCTATTAAATGTACTGTAGTTAAAAGTTGGAAATACTTAGGCTATAGATTTTATACGAAATATCCATGTAGAGCAACTTGCCGATCTCCCGAACATTTTACCGAAGTTCGAACATGTCTGTAGTTATAGATTCGCTGAAACCATTGAAACGTGTGAGCTCAAGTGGGACCCTTGTCTATGCTTCGTCCCTTTCACACCATTGGCACTCACGATGCTACTATCCCTATCCAACATTCCATTGAAGGATATCGAATGTTCGACGCAACAGGTGGTATTGGCTTTGGGGACAGGGCTGGCAGTTTGATCGGTTTCCAAAATTAGAATTTTTCTTCACTTTTGTTATTGATAATTACTGTTTAAAATATTATGTGCGTTATATATTTTATTCAAGCAAATATGAAACTTCTCATGTAGTGTCGTAAACATATAGTTCAATAAAGGTTTATAGTTTCTTTAGAAGTATTGATGCTATGTTCTCTTTATGCTTTTCCATTATGTATTTTCATTGTCGTCAACATTTCAAACAATTTAAGACACGCATGGAAAAGTGAATCTATTAAATAATTCCTATTAGTAGCTTATAGAATGTTGCCTTACGTTTGATAAATTTATATTCAATTATTTTACTCATATTAAAATTTTGTTACAAAATATTTTAAGTTCATAGTTGTGACAACCCTATTAAGAGTTATCGTTTTTCAGCAACGGCTTGGTCCCGGCGCCGGCTCGTCCCCAACACGTCCCGGACGTCCCACACCGGGATATTGATACCAGGTGAGCCCGTGCAGTATTAAAAGTCAATTCACTTTATAAATCGCTTCCTTGTTCGAACGTTGTCGGTGATTTTGTTTTACAGAGTTTAAATTTTCACTTTACGTGCGCTTCTGGTTGGATCAAGTTTGCATTTGAAATATTGATTTAAACTAATCAGCGTTATCCTTAGTGTAGATTTAGTACAAACCTGAGTGTGAAATACAGTCTATTGACTTTCATTTAAGGCTAGTTGGAATTGACATCGAGTATTGCATAAAAAGCGTCGGTGGCTTGGGGTCAAGCACTTGACTTGCAATCTCTAGGTCCTGCGTTCGAATCCCGCCATGTATCAATGTTTTTTTCGATTTACATATGTACATTTATCCGACGTTCTTACGGTGAAGAAAAACATAGTGATGCTGCACATATCTGAGAAAAATTCAAAGATATGTGTGAAGTCAACCAACGCGCACTTGGCCAATGTGGTTGTCTATGGTCTAATCACCCTTAACTTATGGTTGGCTCCGAGCCCCTCGTTGGGGACGTATAGTGAGCTGATGATGATAACGTATAAAAATTGTATCAATTGTAACGTAAAGTCAAACCATGTTCTACACATCTGTAAACAAAAAAAAATTACAGTAAACATAAATGTTTTTGTGAATTCCTCTGCTTCTTTATGGCGCCAATAAACTATTATATTACTTATCAAGTCAATTCTCTTGTAACAGATCCTAAACGATAAAACAACCGATGACGTGTAAACGGTTAACCCTCGTCCTTTCAAAGGGACTTCGATCAGACCGTAATAGGTCAGTATCGGTAAGTTTGTTCAAGGTCACGACCTTTGCGGCGCCTTTAGGGTTAACTTGAGCATACTTGTTGAATCTTAATGTGACGAACGTTTGATGTGTTAGCGATAAAGGGTTAAACAATAATCTGAATAATTTATAACACAGTACTGGGCTAGAGAGTCTATCCACATCGTAACTGGCAATTATTAATTAAAGTTTCTTATTGAATAAGGCATGTTAATGTAACTTTGTCCGGTAATAAGTGATTCAAAAAGTTAGACGTTTATTTAACTACTAGCTGTCTGAACTCAAAACTTAATATATGGATAAGTTAAATAAAAAGCCGCTCTTCAAGGGATAAATTCGAAAAAAAAAGAATAAATAGTATCCTATGTCCGTCTCCTGGCTCTAAGCTACCTCCTCACCAATTTTCAACCATATCGGTAAAGCCATTCTTGAGTTATAAATATTGTAACTAACACGACTTTCTTTTATATATATAAGATATAGCTATTTACTTTGTAACTAAAGACTGTTTAACGGTGGATTTCCGAGACCAATATCTCTGTATAACACATATCGTCTTCTCTCTTTATCGTTGACAAAACAGGGATAACAATACGTTTTAAATGATTATTGTCTCGGAAACCCACAGTAATTTTACAACATAGGGTAACACTTTTAAATGTTAGGGATTTCCTTTTCTCTGTTTTATCAAAAGTTAAAGATACGACGAAATGTTTTGTACTGATGTCGACAGTGGAAACCCACTTTAACAATTACTTGTTGAATTCCTCACGCATAATAAGTAGTTAATATTCCATGT
This sequence comes from Papilio xuthus, assembly GCF_000836235.2. NCBI lineage: Eukaryota > Metazoa > Arthropoda > Insecta > Lepidoptera > Papilionidae > Papilio > Papilio xuthus. Next base: position 433,067 of record NW_013530970.1, on the reverse strand, counting down.
TATAATTTAACTATCGCATTACAAAAAGCACTACAATTTGCCGATATATTAACTTGAATCTTGAATCGATATTACGCGGGAAATCGTTGATTGAACGCTAGTAATATCCTTTACTTGTACACGGTTAGAATCGCTAAACATACCTTTGAGAGATTCAGGAATATTGTTATGACCTCAAGGTAACTTGAAGACGTAAGCATAGATTTCATTTAGACACGGTCATCTTTTGTTTTTTGCATTTAAGTAAATGGATCGATTATACATTTTGATATTAACTTTTTAACCCGCGACGCTAAAACTACGGGGTGTTATAAATTTGGCGTGTCTGTTAGCATGTCAATCTGTGGCATCATAGCTCCCGAACAGGCGAACCGAATTTGACGTTGTTTTTTTTAATATTACCGACGTCTACGTTCTTTCGGACACTATTTAACGATACATTTTTTACAACAAGAAAATATATAATAAAGTCTAGTTTTACATATAAAGCTGGGGTCGGTAGCGAGGTGTTTAAACTATAGTTAAACTAACCGCGATTAGATAACTGAGAGACGGCGGCCAGCGATGGCACATATCGTGCTCTTTGTGAAACCTCTCCGCAGAAATATGGCCTCCAGCGATGTAGAGTTAGGAATATAATAGATACGGCGTTCGTTCAAACGTAGAGCTAAATCAACGTCGTTATAAAGTCAACGAACACTTTTCACTACGTACAGTAGTAACAAGAGTTTGGGATACTCTGAATCGATATTTTAAAATTGAAGACAAATATTAATATTCATTTTGAAAATTTTTAATAAAAAAAATTGGAGACATCATTAATAAGTAAATGAGTAATAATAATTTAAATTAGTAATTAATAGGTATTATAATAAAATGTTACGTTCTTATCTAATGGATGTCTATTTATGTGTATGTCAACATTCATTTGATCCCACTATTATGTTAAATGATGTGTTGCTAACTTCTTTGTCGGACGCCGCACCGTGCCACGGACAGCGAGCGATATTTCGCATAACTTTACGCTCATTCCCGGTAATGACAGAGTATTCACACCTGAACAATTAGGAAAACTTCGTCTCTTATACAAGAATTATTGATACATTATACCTTTTTAAAACAAACACATAATCTTTATTATTACTTAATGAAATAACATTAAATAAAATTCAATTGCATAATACAGGTTGTAATTATGGATATGTAATTTTAGCTATATAATAATTTTAGTTGGATTTAATGAAAAATAAGTTAAAGTTGAAGTTAAAGTTAAACAGTCATTTCTGATTAATTATAAGTCAGTCTAAAGCGTCCAATGCATTCACATTAATACAATAGCATTTTGTAACCTATGCTATCAAATACCTGGAAAGATAGCCCGCAGCGGATGTTGCTCGCACGACAAAGCTTGGCCCAAACTTCTCCATAAAGGAATAGTTGGCGCGCATCGCAACGCAAACATTCGCCAACACTTTGTGTCCTGAATAATTAATATATTTATCAAGAAATAACGATGCTAAGTATTAAGATGCCGAGAGGTTAGCTGACGAGCTTAGAATTGTTAGAAAACTACGAAGCCAGTAGGATATTTAAATAAGGGATTATTTTACCCTTTTATAGACATTTAGGCTATCCTAATGTGGTTCTACCACATAATAATAATGATTTTAATCATTTAATTCCTACACTAGCAGTTGCACGCGACTTCGTCTGTGCGGAATTTAAAAAAAAACTAGTGAAAATACAACCTATGTCATGTCACACGGTGATAGTGTAGCTTCCCGACAGCGAAAGAGTTTCGGAGCCTATTCAATACAATCAAAAAACCAAATCGTCCTCCTTTATAATATTAATATAGATTAAAAGTTAATATACACTGGCACTAATTAAGTATTAACGAGATATCGATACATCGATAAATGTCTGAATCGATATTAAAATATCGATGTTAAAATAATTTAACTTAATATTTCCTTGAACATATAACAGTACTTCAGTTATGTGAAGTACCGATGATTTAGCGAGTCCATTGTCTCGCAATCCGTATGCAGCCAGGGAATTACCCTGTCCGGCTAGAGTTGGATACACGAACAATTAGCCAGCTTTGTCCGATATTGAATAGTGAACGCTCGCGGACCTGTAATACCGCCCTAACTAACTACGTTGTAATAATATAGACATGACAATAATTAGTGACTACTTTTATATCAAACAGTAAGATTTTAAATAATTCTTGTACGGCCTAAATATATTACTGGTTTCGTAAGAACTGGCAGAAAAAAAAGAAAATACCTTTCAGACTTTTTCGCCCTGCTTTGATTGTGTTTTGTTTCTCTTCGACTCTCGCTTATAGACATACAAGTTTAACGAAGTAATCGGTATTTATGGTATAAAACTGATTAAAAATATATATTTTTTGTATATGCAGAGAAGATTACTATCAGTAATTTCTGCATGATTACATTATCATTGTTGAACTCTGTATTTTTAATAAATTAATAAAGATAAGATAAAAGCATATCCATATATGATTTCGTAGCGTCCACAAAATCAGTGACCCAGAGATTTGAGCGCGCACTCCCGCGCAATTTCCGAACGCGTCGCAGTTGACAGCCGCCAGGTGGCGCCACAATTACACAGCCCCTCCCTGTACTCTCACCTCAGTCTGTTTACATTTACATAACATGTGCTTACAACTCTCACATTTTCTAGCTTTTGTTAGTTAACATGTGATATTTAGAATCATGTCAAAGTAAACTATGAGATATCTCCATTGATTTTTTAAATTATGTTAATACTTGCTATCGCCCGTGACTCCGTCAGCTCGGAATTAAAAAAAGCTTGATTCGCGCCAAACGATTTTAACTAATAATGTCTAAAAATATATATGCCAAATTTCATTAAGATCCATTGAACGGTTCTGGAGATACCTTCGAACAAACATCCATATAAACTTCAAAGGGATTTCAATAAATATGTATTCACCCTACTCTTGAAGGAAACACTAACGCCGGCTACTTATTCCAATCCTTTGCTGCGCGCAGAAGGAACGATAACACAAATCGCTTTGACATATAATTTATATAAAAATATAATAGAATTGATTAGGTATATAAATTGCAGGTGCGTCGTCTCGAGTCTCTGAGCTGTCGTATCTGCGCCCGGCCGCGGTACGATTTATACCAACACATTTTGTTTATAAATGATATAATGCGATACAGTGCGCCTCGCGGGGAACGTCGCGACACACCATCAGGAACTCTATAGAGCTGTAAAGGATTTTTTATGATTTAATTATCACTAACTAAATTATCAACCAATAGTCAGGCCCTTAGGTACCTATTATCTCAGAGTTTAATTAGCAAATTGCCAATTTAACCACTATGAGTTTACATTTAAAAAATATAGTAAATAGGAATATCACATCTTTTTTATTTGAGCTCATTAAATCGGGCAAAAAAATTATTACATTTCCTGAAGCGATTAACAGCTCTGTAAATTTCTATCACATACGGGGTGTTAAGAATGTTCACGTACATTTCCTAGCACTCCCGCTTTTATGTAGGGCATTTATTGTTAGATCTCACCCTCCCCCCTCACCCCCAGGGTGACAACAGCGCCATCTATAAGTTGTATACATCATATTAGTGTTTGTCATTGATATTTAATTGGATCTATTTAAAAAGTAGCTGTCGCCCGCAGCTACGTCCGCGCGAAATTAAAAAAAAATAGCAACTTTTGTGCTCTTCCAGACTTTGTTCTATATGAATACGAAAATTTATCGAGATCCATGCAACCGTTCTGGAGATACCTTCGAACAAACATCCATCCATCCATCTAAACATTTGCGTTTACAATATTAGTAAGATGTACTGTAGGTACGTGTGTACGGGCTTAAACATTTCAAATTATTTTACATGTTATCGGGACAAATTCTTTCAGGCTCGGTTTTCTAAAGTAAATAATAATATCTATACATAAAGAAATAAAATCTTGTTGCCATAGTAACAGTAGGAAATAAATAAAACAAATGTATGAAGCAATTCCGGTATTCGCAGGCCATATCTCAAAACGCACGCGAGACATCTTCGCGGGTAATTCTAACCCTTACCACGCCGCACCCTTCCACAGGTACCCCCATAGAAAGTGGTGATTTATCAAAGAATTTTCTCACCTAATAAATATCATATACATCCGGGTTTTGTTATTTACACGACGTAATGTGAAATTTCATTTTAGAATAAACGATGTGACAGACTATTATAATTTGTCTTGAACTTTTATAATAGTGTTGGTTTTATTTAATTGTCGCACACAGTCGGTAAGTGCTCTCCATTAGTGGCCATTTAATCACTATGAGTACTGGTAAGTACTTATTGCAATTTTTTTTTAAGTATCAAACTATATCTAAAAAAAACAAACATAAGAATTTATACATAAAGAAATTTCGCGAAAAAAAATTACATAAATAATGGAGAAGTGCAATAAAGTTAATTTAATCGAAAATTAAAAAAAAAAAATTCTAAATTTAAAAATCGGAGTATAATTTTTTTTTAATTATACTCAGAAATCGACCAATAGTTGACGAATATTTGTAAAAGAAAAATATATTTTCTACTATATTTTTTTATCAAAATTGCAATTTTTTTTTGTTGTCTTATTTTGTATTACGTAAGACAGTTTGATTTATATAAAGGAAAAAGCTCTGAAAGCTATCGTGAGTACGACACAGTATTAACCCCATACAAGATTTATTTGAATCGAAATGACGGCGGCTGTTTGAACGTTCGCCTAAGTACGAAATATAGTGGGGGATATTTTTGCATATATTTGGGGTGATGTAATATACACTTTATAACCAAAATACATTGACATACAGATACTTTGAATTACTTTTAAACTATAGGTCTTTGTATAATGGTTATCTTTGTATGGCATACCATACCTTATTTTAACGTAAATCATAATATTGAAATTTCACTAGGGTATTGATACATATTAAACTTTGCCAAGACAAATGATGTGATGAGATTGGTATTTCTCTGGGGATATTAAATTGATTTTGGAACACCCCTTTGTTTTTAGACATTGGTAAAATAAACTACGATATGAACCTATGAAAGGTTTATTTCTCTTTATAAAGTGAACTTAACAACTCAAATGTTTTGCTAAAAGCTTGATTGAAATAAGGCTTTTTTCTTTTCAGTATTCACCATTTAAACCGACTTCAAAAAGGAGGAAGTTCTCAATTTGTTGTACGTTCTTTTGTTCGTCGATTACTCCACCTCTAGTTGTCCAATGTTCATAATTCTTTTTTTATTCGAAAGTTATTGACTAAGATATGATAGCCACATTTCTAGTTCATATTTTAAAATATTATAATAATAAGGAGCGTCGGTGGCTCAGTGGTCAAGCACTTGACTTGCAATCTACAGGTCTTGGGTTCGAATCCCGCCATGTACCGATGTGTTTTTCGGTTTCCGATTTACATATATACATTTATACGACGTTCTTATAGTGAAGGAAAACATCGTGATGCAACCATATCTGACAAGAAATTCAAAGATATGTGTCAACCAACCAGCACTTGGCCAGCATGGTTGACTATGGCCTAATCACCCTTAACTTAGGGTAGGCTCCGAGCCTCTCGGTGGGGACGTATAGTGAGCTGATGATGATGATGATTTAAAAATAAAATAAGTTTAACTTGGAATATACTTAAGTAGTATAAGTTAAACATCAAGAAATCAATATATTTATGTAGAACAGACTTAAGTGAATGTTGCGCGGGTGTGGTATTAAGTGCAAACATAACTCGCAGACAAAGCCAGCGGTTGTCGGAGTCTTGAGAAAACATTGGAAATCTGTAAAACACCTCCTTCTCGTTACAGAATCGTGTGCAAACATGGGGATTCGAATTTTACGCCCTTTTGTTTCGGAGCCCTAAAATGACGCTTTAAAAAAAAATATAGAATTATCAGAGCAATCTTATTAATATTATAAATGCGAATGTTTAGATGGATGGATGTTTGTTTGGAGGTATCTCCAGAATGACTGAATGGAACTCGCTGAAATTTGGCGTAGATGTAGAACATAGCCTGAAAGAACACATAGGCTAGTAATTAAGTTTTTTTTTAATTCGGCGCGAACGGTGTAAATTCATTTCATCAGATTGTGTGTTCTTTCATTTTTATATAATTAAATTGTTTTAATTCAACACATCTTGGAACTTGGAAAGTGTGCGAGCGTCATTTTAAGGGCTCCGATTACCCCAAGACGATCCCCCCTTACCAGTGTTTTCTTTGTTCAAAACCCTGGACCAATATTTGGCCTAATTATACAGTTGATTTCACACTTACACTGAATTTACTCGCGTTTGTCTTTCTTACATTTCGGCTCACTCAGATTTTCGGCTTGTTATCGCGATGCGAATAAATTCTATTGTCGAAATCTGAAATTACGCGTTTTACACGATACTTATTTAATATTATAAAATAAGTATTATTTAAACGTTATTTCGTACATTTAAAGTTGATATTAAACGATTACTTAAAACTCTACAGATTTCTTGAAATGTTCTATTCTAAACATGGGGATATTTTGTTAGTTTTATTTACTTAATACTGTTGTTAAAGTGCCATTAATACATCTAGGTTCGAACATCTACAGTTGAAAAAACAATTTTCGATGTCACAAGGGCTTGTTTTTACCTGGAAGCGACTGAATGCCGACTAGCATTCGTCTATGTTAAATTATCTCTGATTCAAATTTCCCGTTTAAAATGTACTTAAAATTCTAAATTTCTATGAATTCATTAACAACAATTATCTAAACTATCAATACACAAAGTAGCGCTATCTTATTTACAATTCCATTGATTAGCCACGAGAACAAACACGTTAACAAGCACATGAATTAGTGATGTACACCAACACGGGTTGCGATTAACAATCGATAGTTTGTACATAATAAAGTGGCTGGTGTTCACCGCTCGGTGTGAAGGGACGGGAATCACGGCGGCAAAGATTAAACATTTCGCGCTACTACTATTAATCAGATCGCCGATTGCACTTTCAAACATTTAGTTTAGTGTTGCGAAGTTATGTAACATCGATGAGTTAATATTTAAATTTCTCTTCAAAGATTTTAATTTACAATTAACTGAGGGCTTTTCATCATTTATACATAGGCAGATACTTATTTAAGTATAAAACTCAAACTTCTACTAAAACTGCAAGTAAGTGCAAATCATAGCATTGGTGTCGGTAACTTACCTCTCTCTCGTAAATCAGTTTTAAAACTAAATGGTTCTATACATGTTTCTATTGGTTTTTCTTACTTTTCACCCATTGCTTTAAAATAATCCAAAATGAAATGTCACGAAAAAAAAACAAAAGAAATTATTAATATGAACCATTACCTGGTAGTAGAAGGTTTAACTTGGTGTACATTATAAGGTGAAGTTGTCGACAATTATAAAAACTATTCAGGGTACAGTCAGCGTCATATAGATCGTCACAGACAAGATATGCAAATATATAGGTACATCAAAAGTAATCAATTATATCGGTACAACAAAAGTCCTCAAAATAATAGATACATTCACCCTGCTCAAAAACATCGGTACATACACAGCGTCAAATATATGAGTACATGCAAGATGCTCATAAATATCGTAGCATCCACAGCGTCATAAGTAACGAAGCAGTCAAGGTGCTCAAAAATATCGGTACATTTGACAAAATTGAACTCTATCTCTATATACTTGTGATACAATTTGGAATAAACTACTTCTGTTACATTCATTTGACACTTTGCATCAAACCATTTTTCAAAATTTACTAAAAGTGTTCGACGCGGATGACAGATATTACGTAGATAAAACCAACATCAAATTTAAGTTTGTCATCATATATGCTAGTTTGGTCTCGTGGCCTTACCGTTCGCCGCCGTTGGTACGTAAGTTCGGCGGTTCAAATCCCAAGCAACTATTTTTTTTTTGATATTTAAACTTTTTAATTTTAATATCGAAGCACATGTAATTAAACTCTATCGCCGTAGTTATTAGGTACTTTTCGATATTGCCTTGGACTAATGAGTTTGAACGCTAAAGTACTTTTCTATTTCAAACAAAAATGAAGGAGATAAAGTGATGCTATTGACATGTAATTTGTTTATTACTCATGTTTGTTAAACTTGTACCGGTAAAAATAACACTTTTACTTTTACCTTTTACTGATACTATTTAAGAAACAAAGAAAAAAAATCTGAATGTCAATATCCAAACTACATCAAATTTTTGGTCGATTGCAATAAACATTCCAGTGTGCGTGGGCGCGCACACATATGTAGATAACACTTGTACGTATAGTTTCCGCGCGTACCATTCTTAAAACCCGCAAAGACAATCCACGCTCCGCCCACTCACTTCAACCACGATGGTCTGACTTAATTGTTGTTAACTTTATTTAAATTTCTTTCTACCCGACAGCGAAAATTATAAAAAAAATTGTCGAGCAAAATTTTACATTACCAAATTTTTACTGGTTATGAAAAAATAACCACGTGATTGATAAAATGAAAAAAAAGTAGCCTGAGATTCGAACCGGTAAACTTACATATTACGGCAAACATACTAGAATACTGCGCCAAACTAGTATATATTGTGACAAGGCAAAATTTGATATTAGTTATTACGTATCTGTCATATTCGGCGTGACAAACTTTTATAATATATTTAAGCGTTATGACAGGAGAAGAAAAATATTGGGTTGCCCAGTAAGTTCGTGCCGCTTTATAAGGAAAATTGAAACCCTGTCCTCTTAAATTTTTGGAAATGGTTTTAAATTATATTGGTACGACTCTATACCTAAAACGTCTTTTATTATTGGATAAAATTTTAAAAATTAGTTTTTATCTCAACCATTGAAATGAAATTATTCACAATATAGAAATTTTTGTGACGTTTGATAATGGTGGAAATCCGAAAATGAATCCACTTCAGCTACAGTCTATTGTAAGCTTTATATCGAAAATCAGAACGAACTTTCCGGACAACCTATAATGTTAATACGAAGTGTCAAATGAATGTAACAGAAGTAGTTTATTCCAAATTGTATCACAAGTATATAGAGATAGAGTTCAATTTTGTCAAATGTACCGATATTTTTGAGCACCTTGACTGCTTCGTTACTTATGACGCTGTGGATGCTACGATATTTATGAGCATCTTGCATGTACTCATATATTTGACGCTGTGTATGTACCGATGTTTTTGAGCAGGGTGAATGTATCTATTATTTTGAGGACTTTTGTTGTACCGATATAATTGATTACTTTTGATGTACCTATATATTTGCATATCTTGTCTGTGACGATCTATATGACGCTGACTGTACATCACTAGTGAAAACCCGAAGGGATCGAGCGAACAGCTCGGTTAGTGTGAACTAAATGAATCATTAATAATGCAAAGTTAACGCGCCGTCGACCGTCGAGCGGCGACCGGCGTACGGCCCTAGCGCCGACCGGGATCATCGATGTCGATGTACGTAATCACACGTCACTACGCGTGTTTTGAACGTGAATAATTGACGACACGTTCGTCAGATTGATTCGGCCGGCTCATTGCTGTATGAATACGTTATTTGATGAGGTGTTGATGTACGAATTAGCACTTGGTTTTCCTAATGGATGTTTGATATTGATAATAAATAACAAATTACGGTAATAAATACGAATATTATATACAAATTTAGATTTTGATATGGATTTTTAACATTTCATTCAAACGTAACTCCTTCCGAATGTTGATATTGTATGGAGTTCTCTGATATCTTCTATAATATAGTTATTCTATTCGGTTACGTAAATAAAACAAGAATTGATTTATTTCCTTACATATTCACGTCAAACATTTCTAATAAATATCTTTCGGGGACATTCGCACAAAGATGTAGGATACGAAGTGACCGTCACCCTTCCCGCCAACTTGACAAGCGCCATTTTGAAAAGGGATCGGACATGACACGCTAACAATTTCAGGGTTGCCAGTTCGAACGGAATGACAAATATTTATCGAGGAAATTCTTTGGGTGGAGTTTTTTTGGCAACATTCAAGGGGTCGGTTAATTGATGGATTTTTAAATGGCTTCAGTGGTCTGCGGTGAAAGAGTTTGCGGTTATGTCGTGGTTATGCACGATGAATGGAACCCAATATTTTTTTTTTTTCAAGTGTTTATATTTGATTGTAAATAATAATATTTAAGGGTAAAAACAAGGAAACTAATCGCAGATAATGTATAATAACATTTTTGTCAATAAAAATTTCTTAAACTGCCCTAACAATGTTTTTTATGTTTAATTTCTTTTTTTTAGGTTATTGTCTATTTAAAATCTATATGTGAATTCAGCATTGATTAATTACTAACTAACTAAATTTCTAGTGAAGCATCAGCAAATAAATCTAATTTATGATATTGTCAACCCTGTGGACATCATCAGTAGATGACAATCGCTCAAAGACCGGAAGGCAGCAAAGGTCCCATTTCGTGTCGTGTGACATCCAATATCCCTTTCAAATGTACCATTACTACGACTATTTGTAGCTCAAGGCCCTGTAAAGTGCCAACGAGTCAATCAAAATTTTCTTGCCTACGTATATTAAGAAAAATAACAAATAAAATTTTATAATAATTATAAATTTAAAACTAAAACTGAAGTTGAAAGTTTTTTGATTAGTCAATTAGAGAATTTTCAAAAACAGTTCGACGAAAAACTGGTTTTAACAAGAAACAATTATTCCGTTCACATCAAGTACATAGACAATAATAAATAGCTAACTCTATCCACAGACATAAAAAAATGGGTAGCGCATAACAACTAACAAGCGTACCGTATTAGGGTACTATTTGCTCGTGAAATCCCAAAAACTATCGAACAAAAGCTAAACACTATCAATCAAAACCAAAACGGAATGCTAATCCCACAATACTTAATGGCATAACCCTTCCTCAGTCCATCTCTCGTCATTTGTTACTTGTAAAATCCTACTACAGCGGCGCGAGGGTTAGCGGCGTAAGGGTTGGTATCGACTTTATCGTGGCAACGCCAAAGGCGCGGGTAAGCACTATTTGTCATTGACAAAAGCTTTTCGGACGGATCCTCAGCCCTTGAGTATTGGGATATGGGGGTATGTAAATTCTGAGATAAAGTGTGCTCATATTTACGAATGCGACGTGATTGATGTCGGTATTGTGTTGTTATTTCTATGTGTAGAAATATAACATATATAAAGGTATTTTATTAATAACATCCCACATTATGTACCTCTACTTAGACACTTCTGTTCTTAGAACTTGGTATTAAGTAGTGATAAAAACAAGAGGAATTTACTGGTAAACCTATTATTGGCCTTGCTTTGTTTATAAGTTGATGTTAATATTACATTACAATACGCTGTTGGTTTTTTTATACAATAAAATAAAAATAAAATATGTATTCTATCAAAGTGCTTATGTAGAAAAAGCCATTGTTTTTTTTAATATAAATTCTTCATTATTACTCTTCAATCTATTGATAAACCTTAATTATGATACAATTCATAAGATTTGTTAAAGTAGTTAAGAACGTAGAACATAAATATAACAAAAATATATTATACTAGATTTCCCCCGCGACTCTGGCCGCGCGGAATTAAAAAAAACTTATTTGTAGCCCATATGTTCGTTCAGACTATGTTCTACGTCTACGCCAAATTTCATCGTGATCCGTAGAGCCGTTCTTGAGATACTTTCAAACAAACATTCAACCATCTAAACATTCGCATTTATAATCTTATATATAAAATTCTCGTGTCACAATTTTCGTTCCCATACTCCTCCGAAACGGCTTGACCGATTCTCATGAAATTTTGTGAGCATATTGAGTAGGTCCGCGAATCGGTTTACATCTATTTTCAATCCCGCGCGGACGGAGTCGCGGGCGACAGCTAGTATTATATAAGATTTGATAAAATTATTTTTGAAATATAAATCCTTTAGAATAATTTTAAAGCGAATTCCACTATTGAAATGAACAATTGTAAGTCAAATATGCATGCGTATTATTCAAGTGTGAACCATTAGAGTACAGGGCGTTAATACGCGGTGACTTATCGACGACATCCTTCATATGGACCCTTGGGTCCCGACTCAGGGACACAGTTAAACGTTTTATTCGAGATTTCTTTATATACACATTGAAATATTTTGCTACAAACAATTTGCTACAAAATTATCAATATCGATGGCTTTAGTATCCAATGAAGTGGCACTTCATGGCTTGTCAAATTAGCTTTGTTACCTAGTGGTGTGTGGTGGTTTAGAGGCTATGGATTACGTTCATTCATGTTGTCTTGTTTATTGATAGGCGATAAGTTTAGTTAGGAATTGTAAGTCGAGTTTAAAGATATAAAATACACTATGTCCAAAAACTGTTTTTAATATTTTTTTTTTGTATTTAAGCTCATAAAATCGTTTAAAAGAGTTATTAGCACTAGCTATCGCGAGGACGGAGTCGCGGATAAAAAAAACATGATTAGTAGCCTATGTGTTCTTCAAAACTATGTTCTATATGTATGCCAAAGTTCATCAAGATTCGTTCAGCCGTTCTAGAGATACATTCAAACAAACATCCATCCATCTTAACATTTGCATTTATAATATTAGTAAGATATTGCCCACAGTCTGACTTTCTACTCTTCTTTATATCGTTTAAGTAAATTCCATATTTCCGACTTACAGAAAATATTCATACGCAAATCTGACATGATCAACGTTCGTGAAATATAGTGCATAGAAATGACAGGGGGTTCCGATTCGCATGTACTACTGTGGGCGGGGGGTGCGGTGGGTGCAGGGGGCGCAGGGGGTCTGTGATTTATTGTCGTCAAAGATGCCCGAATGGGATAGTCATGTATCGTGATATTTTTTAATATGTTTTATTTCTTAGTCGTAACTATTATAGTACTCTAGGGAATTAATGTGTTAAAGACAATAGATGCTTTACATTCAAAAGGGGTTGCAATATTAAATCACGTATTATGTTAGATTATATGTTAAGTTAATGATAGTAATAAAACTATTAGCTTTCTCATCTTATCATTAATACACCCCTTTAATAATCCTGGAACATTTTACGGATTTTAAGACACATTAGAGGTCGTCCGCGACTCCATCCGCGTGTTCTTCCAGACTATGTTGTACATGTGTGCCAAATTTCATCAATATCCGTTGAATCATCCCGGAGATACCTTCAAACATCCATCCATCCATCCAACTAAACTTTCGCATTTATACGCTAAAATGTTTTTTTCTTTTTATTGGGAAATAGATTTCTACTAAATAAAATAAACATAAGTAATTTTCATCATTTCGTCTACTGTTTTATAAGTTGTTTAAAAAAACAAAACAATATGAGCAATCGGTATTAATATAAACAATGTTAGATTCATTTTTCTTAACGAAATCCGCGAGTGACGCGCGTCCGGGCAAGGGTTCGTAATCGTCCGGTGATAAATGACCGGCCGGATGACACCGACGGACTTAAGGACACCCGGTTAACCGGGTCACAGCCGTGCGAGATACAGGTTGCCGCGATACCGCTGGATTGATGGATACTGTGCTATACTTGCCTGTGTTTTGATGATTACAAGTTGTACAACTGTCGAAATTACTAAAAAAACACCCTTTATAATATCTTTGAACTAAAGTATATTACACAATGTAATTTATTATTTCTTGGTCTAAATACTTTATAATTTTTGGCATGGAATCTTTATTTCAAATTAATATTTCGACATAGTGCAAACTGTAAGAAATATCCATTATAGGACTATGATTCGTTCTTCACAATTATAACAGCTTACAATATCGCTAGTTAGATCATAAATTAACCTATCTGTGTGCTTTAACGGTAACATATCGAACAGCGTATGCGACTGTATCGCATTAACAAAGTGACCATGTGTCCGGCTGGTGGCAGGACGAGCGGCGCGGTGCCGGACGCGCGCTGCATGTCCGGATATCGCGTCCGAAACGACCGGTCCACTGCCCGATCGCCTATCAACTATTAAGTTGTAACACACTGAGATATCATATAACTGTTTAATATCATCAAACATAGAATCAGAAGACAGGCGAGAAGTGGGAGTAATTCCGCATTTTGTCTGATAAGTGTGCGTGTTAGTCCAAATTCTCTCTTCCCACCGTATTGTTATAAGTGAACGATGGGAAGAGGATCGGAGGAGGAGATGCACAGAAAGAGGATATCCCCCTTTCCTCTGAGTCCTTTGCAACTATAATACTTTATTCTACTTTTTATTCATGTACTTATCATGAATTTAAGTGGAACATAATATGAATACGCACTCAGTGTAACCTTAGCTTTATTGCCTATAAGTTTGTATTGCGTACACACATGGCATGTTCATCGAACGAGGAAAATTTAATTATTTGCTCACTGATTGATTCAAATTGATTACAATATTATTAGTTGCGTGAAAATAAAATTATCTCTAAAAACGATTATTTACTTTATATGTAACTTTTACTGTATCGCATTATCCACAACTAAAAGGGAAAGTTTGCAAAAACAAACTCTAACCAATTAAAGCAACTAGACCTGTAAATAAGATAACGGTTCTTTTCAAATTATAACAACAAAATCTTTCCAATATTGTTCAATTAATTCACATAAATTATTTATTGTTTTTGTTTCATTCTTATTAATTTCTTTTTGTATTGGCAACATTCAAATTATTATAAACTTATTTCCTATGCTGGCAACAATGGTGCATTGGACATTCATTGGATATAAGTGTACTACGAGAACGCGGGCTATTTTTCTTATTTTCATTACTTAAATAACTATTCAATAAATAGTTAAAACCACACGACCACTTGTTTAATTATACAAATATTATAAATGCGAATGTTTAGATGGATGGACGGTTCGAAGGTATCTCCGGAACAGCTGAACGGATCTTGAATAAATTTGGCATAGTAAAACAGTCTTTAAGAACACATATCAATTTTTTTTCTAATTCCGCGCGGATGAAGTGGCGGGCGACAGTTAGTTAAAATATTTTAAAAATTATACTTATATAATTCGAACAAAATGACTTTAATGAAAGTTTGTATGTCACAAAACGTGTAAAAAAATCGTTCGCGATGACTTAATAAACTTATCTTCACAAAGGCGTAGTATCACATAGCTAAAATTTTATTAAGACAATTTAAAACAAAATTGGCACTATCCAAGTAGTGAATCAAAAGCTCTAGTTGAAAAACAAAGATATAAAAACGTAACAGGAAGTAACAAGAATGTATCTGATTTGCCAAACTAATAGCCGACTTTTGGCAACTATTTGTGTAGCAAACTCGATACGAAAGCGATAAATAATAACCGGCGCAAATAACTACAAAGTATTTGGCAGTGGCTAGTGTCCACTACTATTGATTATATTATTACTGGATGTGACAGTAAAGTTACACAGTTAAGAAAACAAACCTCAAGAAAGCTTGGCCCAAGAGAAAATAAATATATCTAAAAATGTAACTCTCATTATTATTGTATATATTATATTGCTGTCTCCCGCGATTCCGCCTCAATTAGAAGCCTATGTATCTGTCCAGACTATCCATGCAGTTACTCTAGAGATACCTTGTCACAAACATCCATCCAAACATTCGCGTTTATAATATTAGTAACATTAATTAGGTAAAAATAAAGTTTAGCTGTTACTTAAAGGAAAAAATTATCGATACATACTTATATCTTTTGCATTTTGTTTGGCTTACTCAAATTAATCAGGCAAATCTTTAGAGATGTTTTTGTCACTTCCAGTATCTCTATATGCCTGTATGTCCAGCCTGTTAGCGTAAAAGTTGAACAATAATCGCTAATGGAGCGATGCAGTGGCCACAACTCACGGCCAGCTTTGGCGCTACCCGCCATCGCCTAATGGGATAATTTTATGGATTTATTACAGCTCATCCCTCTAAAAATATGTACTTAATAAAATATTACTACAAGCACTTCATTCCCATTACAGTTACATCGGTCATCTATGAGGGAAACAAATGAAATCACTTAATAGCTTACAAGAGCGTCGGTGGCTCAAGGGTTAAGCACTTGACTTATAATCTTCAGGTCCTGGGTTCAAATCCCAACTAGTGTTTTTCGATTTACATATGTTCATTTATCCGACGTTCGATGAAATTCAAAGATATGTGTGAAGTCAACCAACCTGCACTTGGCCAGCATTGACTATGGCCTAATCACACCTAAGTGTAGGCTCTAAGCCCTTTAGTGGGGATGTATGTGAGCTGATGATTAGCTTACATATTAAATGTAATTTACATTCCCTAATGGCTTTAATAGAAGAGGAAGAATTAGGAAGTCTTTCTCCTTCCTGATTTCAAAATCTTTGATAAATGTTTAGCAAAGTATATTTAAGAAATATTCTATAGAAAGAAGATTTTATTATCACATTGAATCAATTCTTAATATTCAGCTATGCATGTATTATGAAGTCGTATGAGATAAACCCACAATCTAAGTTAGAAACTTTGAAGTCCTAAAATACAAAACTAAATCCATAAAAGTGTTCAAACGTCTAAAGATTGTTAAAAGAAAATCACGAAAAACTCCCCCGTGTCGGTATTAAAATCTCATCAAAGAGTGCGCCCGCGCTGCCTCCGCGGCAGATTGGGCGAGAACGTAAATAAATGGGCTTAAAATTTAAAATTATAATGGGTTTGTATCCGGTGACACAAATGTGTGGAGTTTGTTACTAACGACTTCTGCTCTGAGACGGCTCGCGAGGTGCACAGCAATGGCATTGAGTCGACAAAACCCAAAAAAATATATAATTAGGTCATAAAATCAACAAAGGTATAATTTTCTGTTATTACTAATTTAAAAGTGTTAAATTAGTAGTAAAAATAGTTTAAAGCGTTTTGTTAATGTTGAGATATAGAGGATTCATGTGAAAGGTATTTAGTAACAGCATAGATAAAATACTATAATACTAAAAGTTACCCTGTATTAACCATTTATTTTTATTTTAACACTGATAGACATTTTTAATAAAAAAAAATAGTTAAACTATCGAATTATAGGTACAGAAGCGAACGTATTTTTTTTAAATAAAATATTAATAAAAATATTTAGTACAAGTCTTCTCTATAGATTTGACAGTGCCATTGTTTCACCTGCCATCTCGCAGCAACTAATTGTGAGTGTGCATAAAGTACGTCGTGTAAGGTGGCCTTAGCGATTGCATCACCGCAGTGTACACCCACCCTTATGCCCTGCACACACTACGATACCTATTTTACTCTGATTATTATAAAGTTAACATACTACGTCATAATTATATTCTAACCGTAGCGCATGTACTACGAAATCTTTGTTTTACCGTAGACCGTAGCAATCGTAGCTCTCTACGCGCTGGATCTTAATTTGTAGAAATTAATCATTATTTTTTACTTGTTAACGATGCTTATTTATTTCTGCTGCACTTAGAGTCTAGATTTAGTATCAGAATTACACTAAGTGCTTACTTAGGCACTAATTAACGATACAGCAACGTTCTGTTTACACGTGTCTTTTAAATATGATACGAGTACCTCATTGTGTACACAGCCTTATGTTACCAATGCTTATAAATCCAGGAACTTAAAAACACGCGCCGGGCGCTAAGCAAGAGACATGTGATCCTTGTTATATCACTTGAACTGAATCTACGACGGTGTTGCAGTCAAACTTTGTGATTCAAGATTTACATTAAGGACAATGGAAAAACTAAACAAAGATTTAAATATATAAGTTTAAAGGGATTTGAAAAGTTTGACTACATACAAATATATATCTTACTTTTTATTAATTTATCTTATCTTACTAAAATTATAAATGCGAATGTTTGAATGGATGGATATTTATCTGAAGGTATCTGTAGAACAACACATAGGCTACTAATTATTTTTTTTAATTCCGTGCGGTCGGAGTCGTGAGCTTGTAAACAATACAAAAACATTTTAATTCTTTTGAGAATTAAATCTGTTTATTTAACCGTAAAATTTTATTGAGCCAAAGTTTTTTTTTAATTACAACCGAGGCAAAAGCGTTTATCATTCTTGATCCAAACAATTATAATAATTATTTTCTTTTAATTAAAAATATTCTTATGTGTCGTAAAGAAATGAATATAATACCAAAAAAAAATCCAAACCCACCTGACCGCTTGCACCTGAGTTTATATTGTCTATGTCGGGGACAAAATGGCGGTCTTTATCAAAAATATGGCGGGAAATATTTTAATAAGTTTACGAGTTCGCCTCGCTCCGGCTTAAAGCAAATATTATGTTAGTGTGTTAACGTATTTTAATATAATTACTCGACGCGAGTTTTAATTTTATGAAAGGTTTTTCTCTTACTGACACGTTGGTGCAGTTCGCTTGTTTTTAAATCCCATATAGTTGTTATGCCGCAATTTTTCTTGCCAAAGCATCTGTATACATTTAACAGAAAAAAACTTTATTTGTATGCTAGCTGTCACTCGCGATTCGAATCCAGCGTAATTAAAAAAAATCTTAATCATTATCTTATGTGTTCTTCCAGACTATGCTCTACATCTATGCCAAATTTCAGCGAGATCCATACAGCCGTTCTGTAGATACCTTCAAACTAACATCCATCCATTTAAATATTCGTTTTTATAATATTAATAAGATCTAAAAAATGTAATGGACTGTATAATATCTTTGTTAAATTCAACATAAATTATTCGGGGAAATTTTCCACTTTCCCCATTTAAATAAGTCAATCTCGATTGACGATTAATTCATCCATTAAAGGATGACATCAAGAAAATTGCGAAGACTTTGACATTAATTTTCCCGATCTTATATTAAGCGACATTAGCAATTTTTCCCAATAACCCTCCGTAATTGCTTCAACCGAATACCCATTCCTCACTCAATCAACACTTCAAAACGACCTCCAGTTAAATTCAAGCGCTTCAAGAAAATATATAGTCTAACGTTATTAAACGAGAACTGGTAATTGCAGCGCTGAAAGGTGGAAACGTTTTGAAGACAGAATCAAAAATTTAAATTACGAACATCGCTCACGATATGTTTCTTTTACGTAGCTTTGTGAAATTGACGTTCATTTTCTATTGCACACATTAAAAAATAATAATAAAAAACGGATGAATTCTTATATACTAGCTGTCGCCCGCGACTTCTTCCGCGCGGATTAAAAAATAACTTAATTAATAGCCTATGTGTTCTGCCATGTTTCATCGAGATCTGTTGAGCCGTTCTGGACATATCTTCAAACATCCATCCATCTATAGGTAGATAGTAAGATAGTTTATAAATTTGGTTTATAAATCACCAATTAAATAAATCGCCAACTAAGTTGCCAATTAACAATCTAATTTACTACATTCTGGTTAAATCCAATTGAAGATTAAAAAAAAACAAACGACAATCCGTTAAAAATAAATCAATTCAACAGATTCGTTCGTTCTTGATTTAATTCGGCAAATTCGAAATTCAAACGGCCGGAGCGCCCCATTGAGACGATATCTTCGATAAATAAAAGTGAACTGGAAGGAAAAAAAATATCCAACCGCTAATAGACCAACTTCCGAACACGGATATTTATGGATAGAAGGGGTGTTTTATTGCGAGCTGTTCCATTTTAACCCACTTGCCCCCGGCCATCCGCACTTTGTTAGGGCACCCATCACACCGTGATGTAGCTATTTTCATTACGCAGACATTATGATTAATTTTTTCATTGCAATATAGGTACACTTTTATATTTTCGTTTACGCTGTGAACTTAAGTTAGAGGACATATGTAAGAGTTAAAGTTTGCAAATGAAATCGTTAACTCTATTACTTTAATATAAATATTTTACTATATTTTCTTTATGACCAAAATAATTCGTAAAGGTATACGAGAAGCATGTCACTAATATACAACACAATCTAGCACCTACACGCTTTCTTGTAAAAAAAACTATTTTTGGGAAAATATTAAATTAATCTCTTTAGCCAAAGAAAACTATTGTAAGATCTTCAACGGTGTGATATACGGTCGCATTTTATTCGACGTTTGGAGAAATAACTTTATTTTTATCTGTTTATTTATTTGTTATAGTGGGCCTTCCCCGGAGCTCTGATAAGGAGATTTGAACTGATACACCGTATTGTTCCATCCGAACCAGTTTATGTTTGGCAGGTCATTTCGCGTTATGGTGTCGGACTTGATTTGTTGAGGGCGTACGTTTTATCTATGTTCTGGTATTTTACGCCGATATCCTCGTTTTATTCAGATTTGATTCCTAGCAATTTTACATAACTGATAGTTTTACGATTCGCATACCTAGCTTACATCACAATTTACCATAACTACTGATCCTGCAAAAACTTTAAGAATGAAATACTTTGCTGACAACATCAAGCCATGACAAATAAAAAGAAAATCTTCAAAACAAATGAAGAAACGAATTTAAATTTCGAAAATATTAAAAACAGCCAATAGTGATAAACCAATAGTGATTTATATTTCTTTTTTTGATTTGCCTATGGTGCTACAAATATCACTGGCCAGTACAATCAACCCATCCAGTTAGCTGTGGCTTAGACCACGTAAGTGTGATAAGGCTAGGGAGTTGATGAAATAATTTACTTATATTTCTTTAGGATTGGAGAACCTTGAAGTATCATTAGCAAACAATTTCTTAATCTAAATGACAACATCCCTTACATATTATATTAACAATTAACTTTGAAAAATTGCATTTCTGTTAACATATAACATAGAAAAAGAATCTAACAAAATCAAATAAAGGAAACAACCCTTGGCTCCCAAAGGGGTTGATAACACTTATGCCTTCATCCCCCAGCAGGCCCGTCTCAACCCTAATTGACCAATAGAAAAAATCAGATTGTCCGTCGGTCAACGGATAGCCATAAACAATAAAACACTTTGATAGCTCTATTTGCCACTTCCGTTCAAATGTTTTTTTTCACAACCCCTTTTAATACTTGATAAACAGACTGAATTTATTCCGCTATATCTTTCATTGTTTGAGATGTTATAAAACAAAGATATAATAAAACTATTAAGCTTTAAACTTAAATTGTTACCATCAAAATTCGATTTTACATATTATTTTATTGGATTTATCTCTGGCTCTTAAGTATGTGACTATTATGTCATGTCGTCTCTATAATATGTACAAGACAGTATGAGTGTGATACAATCACACTAGCTTGAGAATAATTGTAATTATTTAAAACTAGTTGTCACATCGACTCCGTCCTCATGCAATTAAAAAAAATAATAAGAAGCCCATGCATTCTTCCAAGCTATGTTCATCAAGATCAGAATGATTCGTGCTGAAGATAATATTAGTAAGGTAACATTACAAAATCAAGCTAACATCAAACTTAAATGTAGTAACAATTAAGAAAAACAATATTAACCTTCGGCGTATAACAAAGTCAGATTCAAATTTAGAAAAAAAATATTCAATAAACCCATTCTTCTGAGAGCATCAATGAATATTTAACCGACGGAAAAATGAAGATCCTTTAGTCGTGTAAAAAATCCGACCGCCGTTGAGGCAGAGGCATTGAAAGATTGAAAGGGGAGAATCACTTACCGGCTCCAATTTATGGGTAAATCTCACCCACGGGACAGTCGTGGTCAGACTAACAATATTACACTGAACTTATAAGACAGGGTAAATAGCCGAGCTTCAGGGACTGGATTGATTGGGGCTCGGCAGCGGTCATTTTTTAAAGAAAAACACTTTAAGTCCCAGGTGGTAGACGAAGGATGTCGATCGATGTTGGAATATCAAATTGGATTATAAATATGGTTAAACCTTTTGGTTAAAATAAAACTTAATCGTAATAATCTTACTAATATTATAAATGCGAATGTTTGGATGGATGAATGTTTGTTAGAAGGTATCTCCGTAACAGATGCATGGATCTCGATGAAATTTGGCATAGATGTAGAACATAGTCTGCAAGAATAGACTACTAATTAAATTATTTTTTAATTCCGCGTGCAGTGTCGCAGTCGACAGCTAGTTTTTCATTTTTGAGTTTCCATGCGATGACTGCGCCTAACAAAATGATTAGTTTATAATTTTAAATATACAAAATAAATGTATATACAGCGTGTACTTTAAAGTGTTTTACTATTCTTAATCTTATTTTGTAATTAGTAATTCAATATATAAAATGTATCTTTAACCGCGAAATACAATACAAAACATTACTGTTGTAAAGATCACCGGTTGAGTGGTTTCTTTTAATCGAATCCAGTGACCTAGATGTAGGTAAGGAAACCTAACTCCTAGCTTTGTCTAGTAATTGTTTGTATGTATGAATGTGTGGAGCGATGTGTGACCGACACGCGACGTGACTTGTTCTTATTGTTCAGCTGCTTACCTGACGTTCAATATTGATACAGGATGTTATTTATTTTATAAAGATTCTGCATACTATGTGATGTAGTTTGGGGTAATACAGGCTGATTAGAATAATATTAGTATAATTAAAAATATTAGTCTGAAGCTTCGTTATTACATCTTCATACATATAGCATTATATGTTAATTGAAGTTAATGATTGCTGTATGGTGAAGTGGTAAATAAAAATTAATTTAGTTTTTTTTGCTTGTTTTAGAGCATCCTATATACTGTGTGGTACTCATCACGTCGATTGTGTCAGGTGACACGCGAGTATTGTCCCTCCGTCATTGTGGCCGCGACGCACCGCTACCCGTTACCCACTACCCAGTACAATGGATAGTGTTACCCAATAATAGGAAATTTGTCTAACATTCAAAGTCTATGAACTTACAATCAAAGTTTCAACTATCTCTAAGGAAGAAAATAGCTAGTGAAAATATAAAAAAAATTATCAATGAGAATACTTCGTCTTTAAATACTCAAAAAAAGAATAGTACAATGTCATATTAAAACTAAAAATGAGGGCAATATGTATAACGTCCAATTGTTTAATTTGAATATAACATGTAACAATTATAACGGAGTAATTGTCGCCAGCGACTCCGTTTGCGCAGAATTAAAAAAACTTAATTAGTAGCGTATGTATTCTTCCAGATTATGTTGTACATCTGTGTCAAATTTCATCAAGATCAGTTGATCCGTTCCGGAGATAACTAACGAACATTCATTTTAACTTTGGTATTTATAATATTAGTAAGATATATAAAGGGACTGTTTTCTAAACATTATATAAACAAACAAAAAGGCACATAGAGTGATGAAAGCGATACCGTGACTCATGAAACATTAAGGGCTGCGGGATTAGGAAATGAAAAAATTAACATCAAAGACAAACAGTCGAATTCAAAAAAGGCGCATCAATAATTAATGATCCATCTCGTCTCGGAATTAGCCACCATTTGAGGGTTAAACAGGCTTGTGTAAAGAATTCTTTCCCCGAACAACCCTGAGGGAAATTTTATATAGAAACTGCGTATCGACTGTACGTAGCCTTTAATAAAGATACTGGATGCGACAATCTCACTTTATTTTCTTCACTAATTCTAAGTTACTTAGTAATATTGTTAGTTTTATGTTCACAAAAGTAAAATCTTTTTTAAACTTTAACCTTAACCTATGCAGTTTGTATAAATTACTTGGCTGTTATTGTAAATATTATTACAAAAAGTGTTTTTATTTACATAAATAGCTGCTTAAACGCTTTTAAGACTATTCAAAGGGCTATGCCACAAATTGATAAGTTTCCAATCATAGCTTAATTAGTGTGGGAACACCCTAATATACTAAGTCCAAAGAAAACAGAAATGACAACACAATAATATTCGTTTTTTTTAATAACATATCCAGTGATAAAACATCAATGTGTACGACCCTCAAAGATGAATTAATGAAAAATGAAATCGACTTGGAAAATTTAATTTTTCTATCCGTCGGTTCGAGGACGATTTCTTCTTGATTATCAAATATTACTCTTGAATTGAATATTGATGAGATGTTTATTAAATATTAGAAAATATTCAATATAAATTAGATAATTCTATCAAAATATTACATGAAGGGAGCGTCGGTGGCTCAGTGGTCAAGCACTTGACTTGCAATCTGCAGGTCCTGGGTTCGAAACCCGCCATGTACCAATGTGTTTTTCGATTTCCGATTTACATATGTACATTTATCCGACGTTCTTACGATGAAGGAAAACATCGTGCAACCTGCACATATCTGAGAAGTAATTCAAAGATATGTGTGAAGTCAACCAACCCGCACTTGGCCAGCGTGGTTGACTATGGCCTAATCATCCTTAACTTAGGGTAGGCTCCGAGCCCCTCAGTTGGGACGTACAGTGAGCTGATGATGATTACATGAAATATTAGGAAAATCTATCGAATTCCTTCATATTCACTTTAGCATACTCCTTTTATTACTTTTTTTGATTACTTCTCTAATTCGCGTTACTAATATAACCAATATAATATTATAAATCTAAATTGTTACAAGTACATACATCAAGTAATTACATTTTTATAGATGCAAATATAAAAGGAAATAGTGCAAAACACTAAATGAGAGTTTTTGTGGGTTTCCGAGACCAAAATACCCGTTTTTATCTCTCTGTTTTGTTAAACAACGAGGGATAATGATATATTTATACAGAGATTATGATATAAGAAATCAACGATAAGTCATCTACAAAAAATAGTATAGAAGGCCTTAAGATCTAAAGTTATCTTATTACTAGTTATACGCGTTAAAAATAGAAAGAAATAATGAAATTACGATTTCAATTTCGCACAAAATTAAGTGTAAGCAGAATTTGTACCCCCTAACAAATCATTTTTAAAGACGCCAATTTAGATATGCGAAACATTAAAACTTTAGCAACGGCACGAGCCCCCTGGAACTGAATCAATCTGTTGATTGGCTACTTTTTTTTTCGGGACGACATTAAACAGTGTTTAATCGCCCCCCGACGATCCCACAGGAAGGGGGGTGTTTAGGGGGTGGGAGGTCGAAAATTATACTCGGAATTAATGACAGTTTAAAAAAAAATAAGTCCTCCGGGCAGAAATGCAGCGATCTTCTCGAAATCGTAAAAAAACGTATTTGAGTTTGAGTGAACTTTGTATTTATTGGACGCCGATTACTGTTAGGGCACAAACAGACGTAGAACCTTAGCTGTGGCAATTTTTTTAATGGTGTATATGCTATTTAAATTAAATCCAAATAGTTGCACTACCAGTACTACTTTTGTTTTTTATTTTTAAAATTGTTATTTTTTTTTAATTTTACTCCACAGTTTAAAGAAAATTATTAACATAGCTAAGAATAAAATGTATTTTACTTTTTAACTCTAGTAGTTAATAGGTTAATAGTTACTTTAAAAACATCCTAAAATCAGTGTGCACTAACCTTTATACTTTAGGCAAAAATAGTCGTTTGATTAAGTACAAAATTAGCCAAAACGAGCATTACGATTGAAACAAACGCTCGCGAAATTTGAACTGTGTACTCGTGGGGGTGGAAAGAATATTTTAGCGACGTTTCTTTTCATGCAAGTTTTTTTAAACGCTAATACGCGAGATGGATTTTCGGGGAGACACGGCTGTCATATTTCGAATGCTTTCCTAATTTAAAATATGGCTCATTATTATATCTTTAACTGGCAACTTTTGGGATCAGGAGATTCGACAAATGTATAACTACTTCCCCTTAGCGATAAGTAATGTTTTTTTTCAATTGTATTATACAGCGTGTCCCAAAATTCAACGATAAGCCAGTACTGATATACACCAAGACTATACAGCCAGGTTGATAACTTTAGGGGAAAAATACTTTAAAAAATCCAACTCTTTTTATTATAATGTTTACCTAGCTGTCCCTTAGTGTAGATTTTGATACTGAATCTTATTAACGGGTCGGGACCTTATAGGTCATTAAACTCTGCGTGTGAAAACAAATGAAACAAAACAAATCCATCAACCTTTGAATAATTAAATTAAAACAGTAATCAGGGCTTAGCGTAAGAAATCAATACCCATTACTTGGTACTAAGAGGAGAGGCCATCTCCAGATTGAAGGAAAAGATTTTAGCCTGACGGCCACATTATCATTAATCCTGGAACGGACGGACGAACGGACTAAATCGACCATGAAGACTGCTATAAAAATTAACAAAAAAACAATAGAATTAACATAGAAAACATCTGCGAAGAAAATTACTTACTTTGTCCCCTACCAATGTAACCTAATGATAACTCGAATGAAGACAAACTCAACTCGAATAGAAATTTTTTGATCTTTTCAGTCATTAACAATTTCGATTACGGTTTTGGAAAATAAATTAAGATGAAGTAAGCTTCATACTAATATTATAAATGCGATTGTTTGGATGGATAGATGATTGTTCGAAGGTATTTCCATAACGGTTGCATGGAGCTCGTTGAAATTTGGCATAAATGACATAGCCCGGAAGAACACATAGGCTACTATTTAAGTTATTTTTTTAATTTCGCGTAACGTCGAAGAATTCTTTAAGAAAAATGCGTTAATACATTTATCTTCAAGTTTCTTAAATTTTACCTTATAATTATTTACGCTATATATTGCATCGAATTAGGAATAAATAGTAGTGGCTTCCATTGTAAGACCGAACAACCGCATTGATTTCTCCCCTCTCCCCTCCGACTTGAATTTATCTCGCAAAAAGCAATAAACATTAAAAATAAAATGGCGTATCCACCCTCCTTGTGTCATAGCTTTATATTGCTCACGTTTTATACAGATGTACATTTGATAGGTGTTCGTGCTACAAGGCTTTGTTTTATCCATTACTTCAATACTAGCAACCTGCACTGGCTTTGCTCAGATACAAAAGAAAAATTATAGCTTATGTTACTCATTGAAAGAAACTTTCCGTCAGTGAAACAATTTATAAAAGCAATTCAATAGTATTTGAACTTAAGTTTACTAATAATTTTTATAAATTATTTCATTTATTCTAATTCAGAATTTCAGTTTCAAACGATTCCTTTATTTTCAAATTTCATCAAATATGTATTAATCGAATAGCTTGAACCAACAATTCCCTTTTTTACCGTAACTATCCCTTGTCTTCTCTGCCTTGCTTGCAACCCACAAGGTGGTGGTGTCAGCTTTTCCAATCAGTCTTCCAATTCGCCCTGTGTTCATCTTCCTCTGATACTTGACGCTCCTGTCTTTTACCACTACATCTTTCCATCTCGTATTATTATTTTAATACTCCGTCGATATAAAATATCCAAATGTTTGATGTTCATATAAGTATCAAGAGTACATCTTGTCAATAACAAGACATCTATGACACAATTCGCGATGTGTGGCGCCCACTGATAACGAATAATACGTAAGAATACAGGCCGATATTAACAATGTACTTTGATGTACAGTTACTGGATGAGATATGAGCGTAGTTGACGTAATATAAAATAGTTCAACACTTCAAAAAATTCGGATTTGATAAATACTTGGTTTGATCTTTCCACCTTTTTTTAAAATTTTCTATCTACGTTAATTTTTATATGTTTATAAATCACACTTAGGGCGCATAGTCATAAATACTGATACGTACTTCACGACATTTTACTAATAAAATTTGACCTAAACTATTTATATTATCATGCATTTTTCTTCTAATTACCCAAACGACTTAATCTGTCATTTCTAGTAAATTCCATAGTTCCTGTTCGTCTCAATACGCGTAATAACAACGGTATGGTACATAAACTCCATTGAAGTTTCCAACAAAGGAATATCGGCCCCCGCTCCTCTGGGATCGCTGTCGATAAGGGCTATTATCGCTCGCGTCGAATGACAGTAATTTCTAATAAGATAATATGGTCGCCTTCCAATAGTCCTCCGTGGGCGGGAGCTAATGATGCGAGTTTACGAGAATTGATGCTCCGCAAGGAACCTTTCTTACCATTTATTTGTATATAAAAAGACAGCTCTATAATAAAAGCTATCACTACCTTATAGAGGATAGGCAGAGATAGATTTAGGTAGTGACTTACTATAATCTAGTTACATAAATTAAAATGAAAAAAGAAAAGTAAAATTAAATCATTTTTAAAAACGTGTTTTAACAAGCTCTTGTTATTTTAAACGATTCTTATTATAATTAGAAAAATTAGTTAAGACGTTTCAAACAAGATCAAACTTGATGACATTTTGGCGTTTTATTGCGAAGTTCCTATGACCACTTTCCTGCTCCATCATTATTATCATCACCATGTCATATTATTGCATTGTCTTGTGATTTACACAGGTATGCAAAATTTTAGTTCAATCGATAACCGGGAAATGAATCACATTTAATTTTCATGATTTGATGCCATCACCAAGTCAGGTGAAACTAAATAAATACCTAAACATTGAGTTTCTGAGACTAAAATCCTCGTTTAAAAAATATTGTTATCTCTGTTTTGTCTTAAACAATGGATGATAATGTGTTTTTCGTCACAGAAACCCACTATAAGACAACGAAGAAATCTTCTCAACGAATAACAGAAACTGGCATCGATTACGTCATCGAAACCCCGAGGGTCCGGACCAATATTTTCCAATAACACGCAGTAATCGACACGCAGATCATTACTGTCCGGCCCTAACATATATTAATACTGCGCTTGCCCCCATCTTTATACCGATCGTCTGGGGATGCCTTAATAGTGTGGAGGTATTGGTCTTCTTTGTATTTACACAAGATATTTATTATTGTCTTTCAGCAACGAATACTGTAATTTTTGCAGACTTAATTGCTCACTGAGGAAGTGCCTTAGTGTAGGATTATTGTACTAAATCTATAGTGTGACTAACAACTTACCGCCTTATAAAAAAATGGATCACAAATACATTTTAGTTTACACATACGTCAACCTTTTTCTACCGTGACTCCGCCCGGCGCGGATTTTTGACAAATGAAGGCGATTGAAAACATTACTATGAGTAGGTTTGCGAAATAACTTCTTGGCCAATATATAATGAAATACTTACATGAATGAATGAATTACTTTGACATTCATAATCCACCGGCGTTCAAAGGGTTAAAAAACGTGTTTAACTAAACAGTATCTAAGTATATTTTTGGGGGTATGTATATTAATACAGTCTTAGTTTTGCAGTTAAATATAAAGAACGAATTATTAAATATAGCTAAATTATTTATTAACAATTTAAACGCACGGCTAGTAACTCGGTCCAACGAAAACCGTTTGATAAATTTTTTGACTGCATATTCAAAAGCGTTTACAGAATATGGCAAACGGCAATGCTGGATGCAACACATAATGACCGCCAAAAAAATCTTTTGACGTAGTTACATACACTAAGATTCAAACTTTACGAGGGCTCAGGTTGCGAGTGCATGTAACTAATTAGTGCTAGTATAGATCACTACAGATCGAGGGAAGCACGCACTAAACTGTCCCTGTTCTATGCCTTTGATATTCTGAGCATGCATAAAGTTTGAATGATAGTATATTACGGGCTAGGCGGTCTAGGCTAGTTTTTGACGGTGGAATATTCAATTAAAAGGCCAGTTCTCAAAGCCAATGTTTTAAGCAACATTTTCGGAGAGAATCCGCACGGTTTCGGCTTCGAATCTGTTAATGTGTATACTGGGATTAGTGTTTGGTTTTAATTTAGGGTTAGGACACACTAGTTATATTGTTTTTTTTAGTAATTGATAAATGTTAGAAATAAGATCCGAAAATGTGGCAGTGTGTTGACACAGCACTGGCCTTGCTGAAGTGTCGGCGTTTGTTTCCCCTCACTGTTCATTCCGACACTGGACTATGTAACGAAAGCACGTCATTCGCGTCAAAGGAATAATGTCTAAAAATATATACATTAAAATACGATTGTGCAAATATTTAATAAAGATAACAAAACAGAAAACTAATTACACATAGATTTATACAATGTTATTCAACGGTACCTCTTCAAACAAGAAATTAAAAACGTCGACACCAAAAATTTTCATAATTTTTTTAAGTTAACTAAAGATTAGATTGATAAGAAAGAAATACTTTTAACGTGGCGATTAAAGAACCTAATTACAATTAATCTTCTATCTTATTAGTAAATTATATTCGTTATAAATACGAATGTTTAGATTGGTAGATGGGTGGATGCTTGTTTGAAGGTATTCACAGAACAGCTATGCAGCTATTTGTCACTGATGTAGAACATAATCTGGCTACAATTTTTTTTCACGCGGACGAATTATAAGTGCGACTTTTTTATTCATGATCACAATAGTTTATATGTTTTTTTTCTGTTGAAACAAGTGACATAGTGTGTCACTAACCTAAGTTAACTACGCCCCGTTAGAAATATAGTGGATATTTTTCGTTGGGAGCTTATGGCTTTTGGATTACGTTCCGTGCACTCCGCTCTCATCCTTTAAGCATTAATATGTGAACTTTGGTTTGTATATAAAGCCTGAAGTACTGCCAACAGACCTGCATCTATTTTATGTTCGTACTATGATTTTTTTAAACTAATTTAATGAATGTTTTGATGCTATTATTCATGGGAGAAAGAATAAACAAGGTATTAGGTTATTACTATATTAACCAGTTTAAGAAATGACATAAAAAAATCCCGTGCATTATTTTTTAACTTATGGACTTAAGTCTATTTCCCATCTAAGTTAAAGCACAACAAAAACATTTATACCTCTTCTAATTGAGGGTTACCGATTGAACTGACAATTTTGCGTGCATGTGTAAATCGCGTGCCAAATCAAATGGTGTTGATGTGATGATGAAGCTGGAAGATGGCCATAGGAACGCCGCAAAGAAACGATACAACCATCTACTTTGAATCTTCTTATTTATTTTGTTTAAGAACATAATAAAAGCTTGTTTTTAAAAAGTATTTTTATGAACCAAAAATAAACATGACAAGTAAATTTTCATAATCAAAGGTAATAAAAGACATCGATTTAAGGAGGCGCAGATAATGAAAGGTGTCTAAGCAGTAGGGGGTAAAAAGCCTAAGAAAGCGAATAACAAAAATAACGTGTAGCCAAATATAATCTTATTTATCGCGAGGGGACGTCCTCCGTAAATGGGATTCGATGAGCAAAGGAGCACTTAACGCTTTTGATGTCCACCCAGACTCACACTCCCCTTTATTCGGCGTAAAGGCATCTCCACACTAACGAGATACTACGCAGAGCTATAAACTAACAAAAGAAAGTCTGGATTTGATTTGTAAAAAATCCAACCAGAAATTAACTTAATAATGCGAATTTCATAGAAATATTAAGTCGATGTCAAATACCAAACTATTAATATATAATAAAATCTACAAGACGGATATGTTTCTTTGAATATTGTTTATAAGATTTGGAAATGTGATATGCCTGGAAAAGAATCTATTTTCATTTGTAAATTTAAAATGTCACAAATAGAACATCATAAACAGCTCAGAAATATAATTAAAATTTTTAAGCGTCATAACTGCAAATATTTTATAGCTTAGCTTGATGTATGCAACACACCTAACACCACGGGTGGACAGAATTTTCTTTCTTTGATTATAAGTCAGCCATTAGACTTAGTTTTCCGCTAATATATGATTTAGAGGGTTGTAATGCAGACATGCGGCTTCAGGGTGTGGGGGTGGCTTATTAGATATACGAGACATGTGTTCATCCCTTAATTAAAGAAACCAATGGATCTTGATACAATAAATTCAATAATAACGAGTAATAATGACACAGTTTTGTTTTAAATTGTTATAAAAACTTTACCGGACAAACAGCGTCAATAGCCTAATGGTTAAGGGTACGGATTTCCGATCACGAGGTCGGGGTTCCGAATACCACCATTCGATTATTGTCGTAAACCATATCCTAGCACAAGCTTAGAGCTTAGTTGAAATGGTACAAGAAGTATTAGTAAATAAACAAAAATATTTAAAACATATAATAATTCAAATAATTGTAGCTACTATTAAGGCAATATCATCCTATTGTCAGCTACCAAGACATAGATGGAAAACTTGGCGAATAATTCCGTAAGCGTGTCCAATACAAATCGAAGATTCGACTCCGAGAGCTGTCGGATCGACACTGATTGGATGACGTGGACGGCTTCAAGGCCTGAACTTTACATATATCATATAGAATTGATACAACATTAAAATTAAATTTTATTGTTGCAAATTATTTATGCAAAAATACACAAGTCCAGGTAAACGGAGATTAACAATCTAGTACACATAATATATTATTTTGTGCTTTTTAATAAATGTACTTTTTGATTAAATACACCAAAACGAGGGCTAACATTAATCAATCTGCTTCATAGCCTCTCTAGTTCTGCTGTTCCCTCCTAAAAGTCAACTAACAACCGTAGTTCTTTTCTCCTAAAAGAAATAAAAAAGTATCTACTTACGTCAACCAATGTCCCAGTCTGCCTTTTACCGTCCAGATTGATGAAATATTCTAGAAGGGCGTTATTAAGAGCGCACGAAACCGACGTGCACGTATGCATAAATGTATGAATGCAGAAGAAGCTAGAGATATGTTAGGACCGCGACAAATGAAGGTACCCTGTCTCTGCCTTTATATTACAGGCGTTTGTTATGTTTTTTTAAATGAAATTTTTATTGTTTGTGTTGTATCAGCTCTGTATAGATCCGATCAGTCTCAAGTCGGTCGTCTTGCTTGATAATTTGATTTGAATTTAATTAAACGGTGGCATCGATATCTGAAGTGAGTGACGGAGGCGATGTAATTTCGCTGCTCACCCCACTGCCTCCGGATTCTTGTTACCAACTGATTGGGGTCTGATTGACGTATCTGTTTGTTTATGTTTATCACTTCTTATTAGTTGTATAGATGAAACGGAAATGCATATATCGTATTTTATAAATGTAAATAATGACAAATAAAATCATCCTGTATGTCAATTTACAGAAAGTGTAATGGAATATTTCTATAATACATTCAAATTGAGTAGCAGTCGCTTCGCCATTTCGAAGAATTCGCATTCGCTCCAAAGCGATTCCATAACGAATTTCAAAAATGTATAGAACTGATGCCCGACAATCACTTACTGAAAGTTATTGTCAGTTATCATTCACTCACTGTTTAGCCCCGCTGGTTGCTTCTTGCTTCTTTGCCACCTTATAATTAAAAAAAAAACTAAAAACTATGTTTTTTTTCATCATAATTAAACGGAAAATATATGCTTAAAGGATAGCCTTATATTGTTTTTTACTTTAAGTCTATGTTAGTTCCAAATTTAAATTTATTTTTTTCACTGTTGCCATGCAAAGGTTTTATATTTCCACAGACTATATACATTTACGTGGTACAAATAAACGAATCTAACGTTACCACAATTTATTTCGCAAAGAAAAATTTCAACTCTTCAAGATTGTTATCGTTTTACGAAACAAAACTTCGCCAAGACGTTTGTAAACTTCTCAAAGAGGTTTGTGAAGGCGGAGGTTTTTTTGAGGGAAGTTTGTCGATGCCTTTGGGCGAAAGTTTTTGGACGTATACATCTCGCCTCACTCACTAAGTCTGCGTAGGTAGCTATTAATACTTTGGTCGTGCAGATTTTCAATGGACCAAAAACGTGTATAG
Source organism: Papilio xuthus (assembly GCF_000836235.2). NCBI lineage: Eukaryota > Metazoa > Arthropoda > Insecta > Lepidoptera > Papilionidae > Papilio > Papilio xuthus. The sequence continues at coordinate 399,319 of NW_013530970.1, read as the reverse complement.
ACGTATACAATTATAATAATTTCTTGGAAACTCCACAAGAAACTTTGTGCATATTCGTTTGAGTTGAACGAAATTTAATGTTTGTTTATGAATATTTTGTTCTGCTGAAAATGTCTCGCTCAGTACAAATACATAACCAATATTAGGTTTGCTTTAAGAAAGTTTCTTAAAAGATTAACAACTACTATTACAAACAAGTCAAAATTATATGTACATGTACGCATGTATATCGGTTACTTCTAACCATGGCCAATCCTTGCTGTAAATCTGTACGTCATAATATAAAACACTAGCTGTTGCCCGTGACTCTAATCAAATTTCATTAAGATGTGCCGTTCCGGAGATACCTTGTAACAAACGTCTATCCAGCCTTCCATCCAAACATACGCATTTATAATATAAGTAAGACATGTTCGTTTACATGTAATATAGATAACTCGTTGCAGACAATTCGTCAATGAAAACCCACTCTATCTCATTATACATAAGTAACATAACAACATAGAGTCAAAGTAATTTACTTCGTCAGTGAAATAAAAGGCAGGAGTACTTAAGGTCTGCACACCACTGCTACAAGCAAGCTATAGACGTACAACTCGCGATAGATGTAGCGCCGCATTAAGGAGTTAGCCGGGGGCAGTGCTTCTTTTTAAATGAAGAGGAAAATTTTAATTTCCTATCGCGTACCGACACTAGTGATGTAACGGGTCACTATCGATAAATCTGTCGATTCTTATTATAAAAATTATTTGTTTGTGTAAATACACAACAACGGTAGGATTGATAAATACCAATCCTACCGTTGCTGGGGATGGATGGATGGATCTTTGTTAGAAAGTATCATCAAAACATCTGCAAGGATCTTGCAGAAATTTGGCATACATGTAAAACATAGCCTGAAAAAACACAAAGGCTACTATTTTTTTTTAATTCGCACAAACGGAGTCGCTGGCGACAACTGTAAACATATACTCGTAAGTACTAATCAGAAGTCAAATTCATTGAATTCGTATTATAAAAACATCCTATATATTATACATAATGCATATGTACATGAGAGACAGAGTACCAAAACATTTGTAAATAATGATCAATAAAACTCGAACGAGAACACGTAATCTATTTAAAAGTCAATACGTGAATTGATTTGTCGCTAGTAAATATCAATGTAAGGTATAACTAACATGACCAGGCGTCACGTTTTGACCGGGACTGTCCCATTTTATAGTAACAAGTCCCGGTATCTCCGTAAAGAATTATGGGTCGCCATATTTTCCCGTTTTTTTTAAACCGCGCAAAAATTTGAGTGTTGGGACGACGTGAACGGTGTGCGAGACCGCGACCGCATCGTTCGTCAACCCATCTGAACACCCAGTTCAAAATTTCAGTACTAAAAGCGATGTTGGTAAGAACACAATTTTTTTTATTTTTCATAAATAAACCAATGTCCCGTTTTAAATAAAAAAGTAAATGGTCACGTTGGGTATGACATGATCGGTCAGCTATGCCGACTGAGATGCAATTGATGAGTGCACACCACAAAACAATCAATTCCTATCTATTAGTTCGACGCCATACACCGATGACATCAGCGCATGATTGTTCGATAAACTCGTCCCACATTGTTATCATTCAATTATTTCATATTGATGTCAAATTGATTCAGGACCTCGGATCTCGAGGGTCACGTGCTATCTTCGTGCTCAGTTTATATTGCGAATGAACGGCAAAATCTATTTCGGTCGTACGACTGCTCAATAGACATTAGTTGTGAAACTTTTTAACTATGTAGATGTATCGTAATGTTCATGATTTGATTGCTGTTGTATGATTTAAAAACATACAAAGAATAATGTCGTAATCACCTTTTAGGATACTCTTCTTAGTAATATCACTTAGTCAGTAATACTATGACTCTTACCGTTGGTTTCTGAGACAAAATCTCTGTATAAAACATATCATCATCCCTATCATTTATCTTTGACAAAACAGAGATTACAATATTGTTTAAACGGAGATTTCGGTCTCAGAAACCCACAATTAGATTGTTGTAGAAACAGCGTTAGGGATTACTGACTCAAAATTGCACATAAAATTTACAATTTCGATATTTAAATAGAGATAAAGAAATTATAAATATTCGATATACCGATATTATTTAATAGAACAACACTATTCCTAACCTCCGTCGTTAAAAATATTGCTGTTTGAACGCGGAGTTCGCTTAGCGTTTTAATAAATTTGGAAAATTAAAGATTCATATCTGATGCCTTCACTAGTTAATACGCCCGGCTCCCCTGCCGATAAAGATGTTAATGCAGCGCTACATGGCCACAGAGGATTCACTTTTTTCCAAACTCCGTTGATATACTGGATTTTTTTTCTCATCTACTATGTATCTATATTTTCATGTACAAATAACTTTGGACTTTAAGAATGTTGTTAGATTAATTTTCATATCTTACGAATATTATAAATGCGAATGTTTGATGAATGGAGGTCGATAGAATTTGGCATAGATGTAAAATATAGTCTTGAACGTTTACGCTACTAATAAAGTTTTATGTTTCCGTGCGGAAGGAGTAAGGGGCAACACCTAGTTTATAATTTGACAAAAAATTGCCTTATAATTTATAAAATATTATAAGTTGAGAATTGTGAGCTGCAGACATTTTCATATTAGTAACAGGATGTGCAAAGTAGTGGAAGATTATTAATAATATTTGTAAATGTTTAGTGACTACGTAGCATAATTTTAATCAATATTATTATACATTCTCTAGTTATGCTACAAAACGTCAGGTACAATATTCTTGAGTTACGACAAAGTTATTAACAGTTTTAGCTCAGGAATCTAGATTTAAATGAAAACTAAGTTGAGATAGATTAATTTAAGATTTTAATTAGAGTTTACGTTTTTAAATTGTTATACCTTTCTTTCTTCTTTATTTCTCAGTCGTAAGTCGCCCACTGCTGGGCATAGGCCTCCCCCAAAGATCGCCACGATGACCAGTCCTGTGCTACCTGCATCCAGGTCGCTCCCGGAATCTTGACCAGGTCATCGGTCCATCTTGCGGGAGGCCTGCCCACGCTTCGTCGACCTGTCCGTGGCTACCACTCTAGAACTTTGCGGCCCCATCGTCCATTCTGCGGGCAATATGGCCGGCCCATCGCCACTTAAGGTTTGCAATTCTTCCTCTTCCAATGTTACTTTACCATTGCTAAACTAGTTTAGATGGATGTTTGAAGGTACTTCAGAACGGCTGAACGAATCTCAATGAAATTTGGCATAGATAAAGAACTTAGTCTGAAAAAAGACAGGCTACTTTAAGTTTTTTTTAATTCCGCGCAAACGGAGTTACGGGCGACATTTTCTAATATAATTTAATTGCGTCTTTAAATATTAGATAAGGCAACATTTTTTCTTTTATTTTTTAATTGAAAATCGAAGTAAGTCTTCACGATTTCGACTTCATTATATATTTATTTTTAATTAAGAAAAACGCGGCCGTCCTTGGGGTAGCTAATTATATCTTCGCTTATCTACAGGATGATTTATCCGACACTCGCGCTAATTTTTTCAAGGAGATGTTTTATGAGTTTTTTTTTAATTATATCCAAGATAGCCGCCGGGTGACAGTTCGATAATTTATGTATATTTAATTTGTAAGATAAACTCGGTGGAACGGGGATGATTTAAAAACGCAGAGAAGAAAACATTTACAAACCATAGACGATTTTTTTTACGAAACCTACATTAACTCATTTATTTTGGATTCTATGTTCGTTTTGTGTAAAAACAAAACATGTTGACTTCTGTATTTATAAGTTATTAATCACATAAATTAATGCAACACAATCGAAACTATTAGAGCAATTATCAGGGGAGAAAAACTCGCGGCCCGCGGCCGGCGCGCAGAGGTGGGCGTTAATTTAAAACGACAAAACAAATAACCGTTGGCTTCAGTCGCAGTCAAAATTCGCACTATTCCAATGCGGGAATTAATTAAATACTGGCCGGCAACGTGGATATAGAGAGAAAGAAAGTACCATTATTATGTACACACAAAAAACATAATACTTGTTGAATTTGTTACTTAAGTATTATTCATAATATGTATTTTTTTGCTTGTATTTCGTGACTTAAGAACTATCGGAAATTAATAATGTTTTTAACTAACTTATTACTGCTTTTAAGTGATATCAATTAATGTTATTATACAATTAATTAAAGTAATTATTGGTAATTTATACTGTGGTATTTCTACTGTGGTATTTGTGTCTATCAGTTTGAAACGTATGAAAGAAAATTCTGTCACTTCCAGAGTGAATGCAAAGCATGGCCGGTAGACATTGCGGGCCATAAATTGAGCGGCGCTGTCAATTGCAGCCGGCAGCCGATAGTTGCGGTCGCGGGCCGCGCTGCGAGCCGCGTTTTGTTTCCCCTGCCGTTTGTTGTATTTTCAGTTTGTTTACGCAAAAAGTGTTAATACGTTTAAACGTTTTGTAATAAACCGTAAATATTCATGTAAACTGGATAATATGTATTGTTGTTTGATTGTTTATTAAAAAGTCTTTATAGTCGTTATTATTACAAAACAATAAGGTCACTTCAAGGACAACAAATACTGTTATCTTACAAAAAAAACTGATAATATATAAAGTTGATAAAAAACATGTTATCAAAATGTATACTGATAAGTTTCTGATAAAAAAAGTTTAAAGATGACAAATTCAGACCTAATATGCAAGGCCTCGGTGGCGCAGTAGGCAGCGCGTAAGTCTCATAATCTTAAGGTCGTGAGTTCGATCCTCACCCGGGGCATTTCTTTTTGTAAAACACACCTATAACAATTTAATAGTATTGTTTTTCATAGTTTTTGCAATTATAGAATTAATTTTGAATACATAACAATAGAACATAATTCTAACCGTAATTATCACTGACTAATAATGTTATTTATAAAAGTCGTTACTTTAATAAATAAACTAACAATTATTCTTATTTTCATTGTTGACTTTAGGCATTCGTAAAAAATCTTAAATTCGAAAAATTGTACTAAATGAATACTCCTGTTGAAATTTAATAGCAATTGTTTTCCAAAAGAAATCAACTATTAAATATAAAAAAAAAGTTTAAAAACCATCGACAAGGTTTACACAGAAGCGTTGTTAACAGGGAAACTTCGCTTCGCAAGTCAGTAATTAAAATTGTACGGTCGTCCATAAATCTATAAGTTTTCGGTTACTTTAAATTAAAAATGTTGTGAATCTTGTCCGATAGCGCCGCGACACCGCGCCCTGAATAAATTGAAAAGCAGATAGCGATAAATATTACAAAAAAAACTTTCCTAACAATACCTCGATAAGGAAATACAAATTTATGGTGTAACTTACCATGAAATATACAATTTTTGAAGATTATAAAAGACAAAAAAGACAATTTAATTATTTGAAAATGGAACAAATTATTATAAAATATATATTTTTTTATATCAAAAGGTGGCAAACGAGCGATCGACCTGAAATCGCTGCAATAGCGAAGCGACCGATGCCCATAGACATGCCCATAGGCAATTGCATATGCGTTGCCTACCTTAAATCGACGGAGGAGAGGATGCACAGAAAGGAAAATATCTTCCCTTTCCATGCATCCTCTCATCCGGAAAGTCCACTTCCACTTCCCATCCTTTCCTTATGAAGAAAAGGATGGGAAGGGAAAGAGGACTAAATTAGGCCTCCAGGATAAATGTGGCCATTAACTTAATTAACAATAAATACCAAACAAATATTGCAATTGTGTTTAACAGTAATCATTTTATCTAACACCTTGCTAATATTATAAATGCGAATGTTTAGATGGATGGATGTTTGTTAGAAAGTATCTCCAGAACAACTCAACAGATCTCGCTGTAATTTGTCATAGATGTAGAACATAGTCTTATAGAACAGATAGACTACTTACTAAGATTTTTAGTTCCGCACGAACAGAGTCGCGGGTAAAAGCTAGTCGTACAGAGACAATAGATATGCCTTGTCCGGTGTCCTTTGCCTGCTGTAAAAAAACTTTACCACTGTCTTGATTCAAATATTTTTCATTTTACTTAGCTATTTGTTAATTATTTTAATTTTCCAGCCATCGACAATATTATAATAAATAAAAAACCTTGGTTTTTAATTCTTATAACCGACATGCTTGACTTTATTAGTAATAATTTCCAATTAACTTGACGGAACTAATATTCCTCAATAAATCAGTATGGCTCAGTGGCGGTTGGCGTCGGGTCGCCGGCAGGTCGGAGGTTACCGAGGTTCGATCCCGACATCGCGGAGACAATTCTCATCGTTATACGTCACAAAGAGTATGTTACCGCATCGATAGTTCTACTTGGTATTATACCTATGCAAAAAAACGTTATTGAAATATTACATTTGACATGATTACGCAAAACACAAGATAGCAGTATATTTAGTAAGGTGTTTGGGTATAAACTGATATATAAACACGGCTAAACACTCACGTATATTCGTCCGGTGGCGACACCGACTAGTTTCGAGCCCATCGGGGGCCCTTCATCAGGATGAGTGGTACTGGTATTATTTCGCGGACGCGGCCCGTCGCTCTGTTTGGGTATATTTTTGTTAAATATTTTTTTATTCTATCATAAATTGATCTAGAGAGTTGTTAGGTGATAAAACTAAAGGAAAAATCTAAAATAGTAGATTTTTTTGTTTTGCTACATTTTCTCTTCTACTTCTCGGTTAGAAAAGAGTACACAGATACAGTAGGTAAAATTTCTTAGAGTTGTATCGATTGTCCCGAGCGAAATAAGCGTATCAAGAATATTCTTTAACCATCTCTACTAATAAACTAACACACGGCAGTCGCATGATCGGCACTGATGCATTTTCTATAAATAGATGTCTCTGAGTTCAAATCATGTATCATTGGCCGACGTATTGACTGCGCTAAATATAGCCATGACTCTACTCACAATGAAGCTTTATTGAATACCCACTGGCACAGCTGTTGATGACTGTAGTCTCAAGTTCGAAGATTAGCGATATTGTCGTTAATAAAACCTGATTTTTTTTTAAATATTATAGTGTATGTTGAGTAAAAATATAATAACTGTTTTGCATTCATAATGAAATTAGGAGATAAATATGTTTTCGTAAATCGTAACGTTGAGTATTTTTTGAAAGGAATTTTGAGTTCTTAAACAAACATTTTAAAGACACTTTTTGCAAATATCCTACAATCAATGAAAGAACTAGACCTTTTTTTATAAATTTATTGCTTCAGGCGATAAACTGGATGATATGCAGTCCGCAACAAAATGTGTAATTTAAAAACGTAAAATTTAAGCAAACTTACACTTAATGTCTATCAGAATAACGTTTAAAATAAGTTTCACATTTTCTATGTTCAAATTGTTCAATCTTTGTATTTAAGTCCAGGGTGGTGTTATCTTTGAGTTTTGATGGTTTTCCGTTGCACCCATATTAATTAGGAGCAAAAGGAAATTAACAGATCAAAAATGCGCACTCCTCGTCTGATATTAGAGGGGTTGTTTTAATTACACCTACTTTGATCAAAGTAAAAAAGGATTTAGTTATAAGAAACGTTATAATGCTTTTTTAATGACATATAACATTAATAAATTAAAAAAAAATCCACTATTAAGTATTTCTATTTTTCAAGTTTAATAAAATTTAACAAATTTATTTAACTGACATCTATCGAAAATATTATAAATCCATATATGTGTGAAGTATCGATTTTTAGATAAAAAAATGCCAATCACTACTAGATGGCGCTGTTATTATTTTTACAAGGAGTCGATTTATTATTTTATTTTCGAGACATCTGTCGGTGGAATCTTAAATTAAAATCGATTTATCGAACACAAAGATCTACATCATTTTAAAAGGATGATTAATAGATGTCGCTTTTGAAAATTAGTGTAAATTAAAAATCATTTTTCAATCATAATATTTGCTGTTCTGTTAAGATCCGTATTGAATTATAAAGATTTTTTTGCATATTATTCTGAACTTCATTTCATTATGGACATTTATAGCTAGGTCAATTAAAAAAAAAGTCAATTGTGATATCTTTATTTTTAATTTATTTCTTACATTTACAAAAAAAATATTTATTACGTCACTAAAACGTGACTTCACATCACCATACGCTCATTCTTCGTTGGTATAAATATATAATAACACTAGAAAAATAGTATTCTAAATATTGGCTACGTAGTTACGAAGTCGCTGTTGTTAGCGTGTTGCGAGATATCCATCCTTGAGACAAATAAGTATTCAAGGAACCCGTCTCTTTTCGACAGCGATTATTCGGTGCCGCCACAACAGACTGCTAACTGCTAACCCGCTCTGGGTTGCTTTGTTGAATCTTTGACGGCCTATATCGGAAGACGGGGCGTATATCAACCGCCATTTATACGTCAAACATTGCGGCACAGGATAGCGGTTGTCGGAGCCGTGGCGAACTATTATAATTAATCATATTTTCATTTCAAACGACACATTTTATAATTAAATATAGTTTTTTTGATAACTGTAATATACCTAATATAAATTGAATTTGTCATGTTTTTATTTGAAAAAGCAATCGTCTTAAAATAATTTACAATTGTACTTAACTACGAGGAAAATGGTATAACATTTATAGTTTTAAAAATTAATTTACAATGCTTGACAGTATGTGATCAATAAAATCGTTATTATAAGAATCCTTTGCCAACAGAATCTTCGTTTTTTTTAGAAAAAAAAATCAATTCTTCATATAATTTTGCATTGAAAACTTACGATAATATTTTTGACCGGATCCTGTAAAAATTGAGCAAAAAATGATAAATTGAACTCTAATATTTTAAAGACTAATTTTTTTCACCAAACTCAAGCTTGTTACATTGAGACTTCAATTCCCGCCATTTTTTTTCTAGTTTTAAAAATATTTTGTTAAATATTTTTTTTTAATAAAGTCCGATGTTATCATTCCATCTTCAACCCGCATTTTCGTCGCTATTATCACAAACCAATCGACAATTGTCTATTGTCATGAGTGTTTGCCATTCGTTTGACTATTCTGTCGACCCCACGTGCTGGATCTTGAGCCAAATGGTGGTGCCACCCCAGTAGGTGAGAGCGGTGGTGACGGGGGCATTAGGTTAGTGGCAGGGTGGTAGACTTTCGCTGACATAGACATTCCATCTAGAAAAAAACATTTAATTCTAGTAAGAGAAGGATGTTTAAATTAGTCTTACTAATATTATAAATGTGAATGTTTAGAAGGATAGATGTTTGTTTGAAATTATCTCCGGAACGGCTAAACAGATCTCGATAAAATTTTGCATACATATAGTTTGGAAGAACACATAGGCTACTATTTTTTTTTTAAATTGTACCGAACGGAGTCGCGGGCGACAGCTAATTATTAATAAAATTTGGAAACAAGAATTCGAGTAACTATCTTCTTATAAATTTTAGGGCAGTATCAATGGAGGTTGAAATAACATGGACATACCCTCCTGTCAACCGGAAAAAAGTAAGTTACCTTATTTTTACTAATTGTACAGACTATTTTTTATATAAAATCGCTACTTACTTTGTGATTGTGATCTGCTGTATGAATATTTGGATGTATGGTCCTTCGTTGCCGGCATTTTGATACTGGAACAATATAAAAACAATCTATTAATTTATAGTCTACCCAGTCATTAAATCATCAGCAATAAAAAATACTGTAATTTGAAATCAGAGCAATTATAGAAGATTTGTTATTAATTAAAAATTTATAGGTAAGTAAATATATTAAACAGTAATAGGTTTCTGAGACTCAAAACTCTGCATAAAACGTATCGTCGTCCCTCTCATTATCTTTGACAAAACAGAGATAACAATATATTTTATACAAGGGTTTTGGTCTTGGAAACTTACGATAAGTTAATTAATCGGGCTGTTACATCGTTAGATTCTAGCAATTTTACTGCTACTATTAATCTTATTATCTTAATAATACTAATATTTCTTAATATCCTTACGCGTGTTGGCAGACGTATGAAATGCCTATATTTATGGAGTAGTCAAACATCAGAAGCGATCTGAAGGCACATTAATAATGTATAAGAGCCTTTATCGAGCGGGAAGCTATCGGCCCGTTATAAATAACTGCGATTAAGATTTATAAGGCTGCCTATACACGGTCATTTTCTTATACCAATATCAAAGAACATAACTAGGTAGTAATAGTTTGAGCTAAGAAATAAATAGATTAATTTAAAACATATAATATTGTCCTCAAGTGTAAATCAAGCCTTTTTCTCTCGTTTAAATACAAAAAAAATCTAAACCATCTTAAAAATACAACCTTACTTCCTATTGGCTTCTGATACCAAAAGTTCTATATAAAACATATCATCCCTGTTATTTTCTTTGATAACACAGATATAGAACATAGTCTGAAAGAATACAAAGGCTACTTATTAAATTTTTTTGAAACACTTATATAAATAAAAATGTATATTAAAAATGCAGTTTCAGTGTATAGGGGGCTGATAATCCAGTCTATTTATTAGACAATTTTTCCCTTGAACGATTCCTTAATGCCACATTATAACGATAATGCTTTGATACCGTATTGATGATGCTCATACATTCGCAATAACTCAAAGTAAAATGCCGCCAAGCGAAAACCACCCTTATAGAGATCGGATTAAGTTCCCTTGTCTTGATTTCCTGTTGCAAATAAAGTTATGTTCGATACATTCACAGAATGTTATCATATTTTCTTACAATATTAATAAAGTTCCAAGTCCATATTAACAAATATACTAAATTGAACTTTTTAACATTTGTTTTAAAGTTTAGTTTTGTATGCATGAGATTTAAGATACGATAAAATGTAAAGGAATTCTTAAAAGATTTATCAGGCAAAAGAAAAAGGCGAAGTACACAGAGTATAGGGGGAGGGGGTGTATTTGTAAAATTGATTACGTTTGACGTCTTTTGACGCAACTCCTTTGGCTTTGCTGAAAAACGTTCAAGCGATCGATTTTAATTGAATGTACAAAGAAAAGGGAGACTGCGATATGGCTCAAGGCTTTTTAGAGATTAGTCATATTCAGTACACAAGGGCTCCGTCTATCTTGTGATTGTTGAGGTTTTTAATAGCGATACCCAGATTTACCGATACTTCAAGCTTTCTTTGTAAACCTTTTCTGTTTAGTTCCTTTATAATCAGATACCTTAATAGACTTAAATACAAAGATCTAGTTAAATTGAATTTAAATGTTTATTATGGAAAAGTTTCTTAATATGTATATTTATAGGAAAAGATTGGTTTTGATAAAAAGGGGAATAACCGAGTTAACCAACATCACTTATAAGTCAAGTATTCACATTAGTATGACATAACTGATAAAACCATAAGTAAAATAGTCATAATTAAATAATAACAAACATCAACCAAAAAGAAATCCAGCAAATTCAAGTCAAAAGCTTCGCTGACACAAACGTCAACAATAAAGTAAACTCAGAAAAGCGAACACAAATCCATTGTGGAGGTACTTGAAAGAAAGCTGTATGTAAGTCTGATTTTATTTAATTAAAATCATTGCCGTTGCAGCGGGTTAAGTTGATATTTGTACAGTAGAAGGTAGCGAATATCGGAACGGGGCGTATTCACACCGCGCGGAAACTTTGCCTCGGTCTGTGCTTGCGTTACACGATAGAATAGTGAGGATATGCCCTTATTATTACAAGAAATAATAAAAAAAATGAAATATAAAATCTAAATAGGTTAATCTATACTACGGAAGTTTACAATGATATCAAACATTATATTTAAAAAAAACTGTATGTAAACATAGTCGCTAATAAAACTCCCCTAGTCTGTGAGTAAAATGTCAGAAGTTGCTTATGTTACTATTAATTCAATCACGAACGTGCCCAAGATAATGATTCGTATATCTCAAAAAATTGCTATTCGACACGCACATTCTTACAAATATACAATTTTGCACGTTTACAAAATTATACGGAAGCTAAAACATAGTTTTACACTCTCTTAAAACTTGTGACAACAATTTCTTCTCGTTTTTATAATAATCGTAAGTTAAACATTGGTAAGGTAATACTAGTTACGATGCAATTTATTATTAATTTATGAGTAGTTTACAGTGAATCACTATATAGTCAAGTCTTCGGATACTTTGTGCATTGTTATCAATGTCACAAACTTACCCATGAATAATTCTAAATCTTTAATTACGTATCTGGTTTAAGAGGAAACAATGATTAACGATTAATGTTGAACTGCTTTATGTTTTACGTCTTATAGCAAACCGAAAATACTACATCCGAGTCATGTAATGCCTATAGGAGACTTCGAATACTATCACTGACTTCATGGGTAATGCTATTGACGAATTTATTAAATATTACCTAATTAGTGCCACTTTCACAAACCATGTATTTATTATAATACAAGCTTGGTACAAACTTGCCATCATGGTCCAACATTCGAAAGTCAACCGGAAAACCCCAAGTTGAACAAACACGTTTTATTAAAGTTTTGCATTTTTTACTGTTATAATCCCTTTATAAGGATCGATAGATATTTCCCTTGAATTTAGATAGTAGAAAATAGAACCTACATCATTGTAATGATTAACAATCATACAATTGACTTTTTCATTATCTCCTTAAGTTGTTACTCATGAAGCCACTTTAGATAGTGATACTATAGAAACAAAACAGTCTGCTATCATACAGTTTACAGCCATATGTCTAGTTATATCACGTTGCAAGAAAAAATAATTCTTTGTTATATTATAGAATCGAGGTGGCTGAAGACATATAAGAAAACTGCTTTCTGCTATTTAACACAAATAGAATGTTAATGTTAATGTAAAACGACTTAGATTGTTTATTTAATATGTCTGCAAAATATATTTACGAAATATACGTAAATATATTTAGATCCTAAGTATTTAACTAGGTAAATTTTTAACTCAAGTTCCAAATTAAAATGTAGTCGTATCCATAATAATCCAACGCTAAAGAGCTTTGTCAAGCGCTCGGTGCACAAGTTGCATATCTATTTATTTATGTATTTACTTTTCATCGGCGACAGCCATTCTGCTTATCATACGACGAGATGGGATGTGTGTTTGTGTGTTTGTGAGCTGATGTTTGATTGTGACGAGCTGTGATAGCGGCGGCAACTCGGCCCGCTTCTAACAATTCGATGTATACAGGCTGTTCTAATTCTCACAGAAAGTTAACCGGTATATTAAATCTATATAGAACTAGAAATTTATAATGTTAAACTCAGTCAGATGTACGTGGTTTCTGTCTACCCTGCTGGTTTATAGGCGTGACTAATTTTATTTTTGTTCCTTTACTTAAAAGGTATGTTAGTAAACTGTTGATTGATGGCTGATTCATCACCTTTATTCTTCATCACAATGTTTATTTTTTGGAATATTGTTTGATGAAATTATATGATGTTTCGAAACTTTATGACATACTGTTGCTTTCGGAACTATTGTAGAATAAATTAACTCTTCCTACGATTAAAATAACTAAAAGAACAAGAAGTTTTTAACAATGAATAGAATTTTATACGTTACGTTTTTACAACAAATAATAATAGAATAAATTGCATAGGTACGATTTAAAATAACGACTGCCATTTTTAATCCGCCAATTTCTCTATCCGACCCTCTTTCGTTAAGCGAAGAAAAAAAACATCGAATAGAGCGAGCCTTTAGGAGACAATCACTAATTACAACCGTCGTAAGCCATACAAATCGGTAAAAATGTTTACTAATTCACAAAAAGGAAGCCGGGAGAAAAAAAAGTACGGCAAACGAACTTATTTATCCCGGGCTCGGATTTAATAAGGATTTTTCAGAGAAGCCCCGCCCCGGTTTTCGTCGAAGATTTCTATATTTGTATACGTTTTTTTCTTCGCTCGGTCGCTTCGCTAATTTTTTTTCCACGCCCTATACTAATCCAAAAAGATATATTTTCGCTTCGCAGATTGAATTAGTACACGACAAACGCACCTCGTCCACGTCGCGTCGGGAGGTCGGAATTAACGTACTCTGTCAATTTATAATTGAATACTACGAAATGAAAGTAAACAGGGTGTTCTTTTTACGCGTATTCCCTATTTGAATACATGACTTTATATGAGAAAATTTTCTTTTTAAAATTATTGAATCGTGATGAAAAAAGAAGGAAACTTAAGTAGAACAAATATTACTGTTTATTTTGATTTAATATTATACTTTTTAAGCTTTTTTTATAAACCTTTTTATAAACCCAACTCGTGTTGGACCTAAAGTAGGGGCCTTGACAAAGTAACATTCGATAAAGATGTTTCTAATCGAAAAGTCAAAAATGTATGGAAGTGAACTTTAGATATGTCACGTGCATGTCACGTATTTTTCCAATACATTTTGACACATTTTGTCGATTCTACTAGCGATAATAGCGATATAATAGAATGTTACATTGTCAAGCCCCCCTGTATAGACACAAGTTTGAATATTGAAATTATTTGGGTGATTTTTTTGCAAAGTCCCTACATCCCCTTTGATATCCTAAACACTAATAGATTACAACAGATTAAAAAGAAAAATATAATCCCAACACTTCAAACAAAAGGCCGGCCCCACAAAGGGCTCCGACGCCAAATATTAAATTACTCAATATTTCATACCGATACTAATTTCGCTATCTTAACCCTTTGCTGGCCGCGGAACGACAGAAAATATTACCGAAAGAAAAAAAATATACAGCCGAAGAAAAAACGTCCCGGTCCTTAATTGACATTCTTTATGAGCGTCAGTCTTGAGTCGGGAATATTTTTTAATTAGATATATTTTATGGGCTTTTTTTCGAAAGGGGTACGGGCGAATAAAGGGTTAACATTTGTTTGAGCTGGGTGGCGCTTCGTAAGGGGGGTTGGGGGTCAATATTAGCCTTCCTTGGTAATCAGGCGGGAAAAAATGGTCGATTAGGCCCCTTGGCGACGTTAATTTAGGATCATTGGTCCTGCTACGTGCTCGAGGTGTGCAAAAAGGGACCCCCTTTTCTTTACAAACTGTCTCCTTAGTTAAAGGGTTATATCCCGGATTGTGAATAAAAGATATTTTTTTAAATATAAATTGTACTTTTTTTTCTGTGCTGTCGGGATGGGGGAGGAGAGGTGGGGGGGGGGGGCTAGAGATTAACCTGATGTTAGGTAATCATGTTTGGAATACGTATAATATTAATATCGGTTATTTTAAATTATGCTTAAGGAATATGAACATTATTTTTAATATTATTAAAGTGCATTTCTCAATTAAATATCAACAATTAATTAATATATCAAAGACATAAGCATCCCTAGCTGTTATAAGGTCTGTTCAGGACGTCACCAGTTTGCTTACGTTAGAATAATGTTCCGTGCTTCGTGAATAGAGATTTACAAAATGATCCATCCAACACATTTTAACAGGGTTATACTCGTATTAAATAAACAAAAAATAGTAGAGCCAACTTATATGATTTTATTCCATTCCATTAAAGAACTAAGATATTATAAATGTCGACTTTGTTTTACTTGGTTGCTTTATGTGCTCAGTAATAGTTTAGATTTTCCATAATCTTACTAATATTATAAATTCGAATATTTGTATATATGTATATTTGTTAAAGGCTTTTTACTCTGCTTCCGCGCGAACTGAATCGCGGGCAACAGGTAACCTTTAATATACTTCTTGAGTATTTTTAAATGTACCAGTTTTTAATATAAATACACATTCTTCTGGACAAAGAAAATATCCAGACTTAAGTCAATGAACTACTGATTAATTAAATGAATCATAATAAAACCAGCGGGAGGGATTCTCAGAATACTCGCGGGCATAAGGAAACAAATCCTGATTTCGTCTATGAGAACAACATTGATGACATTTACCGTTGGTTTCCGAGACCCAATTTCAGTATAAAACATATCGTCATCTTTGACGAAACAGAGATAACGATATATTAAACGAAGATTTTGATATCAGAAACCCACAGTTAAACATTAACATGAGTTTAAAATATGACACAAGTATCTTACTTCTTACTAATATTGTTAATGCGAGTGTTGAAAAGTTTGTTAAAAGGTATCTCTAGAATAGATCTCGATGAAATTTGTCATTCTTACAGAACTTAGTCTGCAAGAAAATATAGGCTACTAATTATGTTTTTCTTTTAATTCCGCGTAGACAGAGTCGCGGGCGACAGCTAGGACATAAATTCGAGTAACATATGAGTTTTTTTACTGCCTCTGTAACTATTATATGAATAGTAATTTTGAAATTACTTTTAGTTTGATAATTATAATATTGTTTATGTTGTCGTGTGCGAATTGATATCTTATCATTTTATCAATTGCCAACCGACTATTTATTTAATATTATTGATAAGAAAGTGAATAAAAATACGCAAACATATGTGTATTAGTTGTTATGAGGATTGTAGGAAACGTTTTCGAGAATTGAATAAAATTAGGTACATCGTTTAACACATTACATGACAGTGAGAATTTCTACGTGAACTCGCATGAGTCTGCTGCATTTAATGTATTAAAAATATTTTCTATCTCTCGTACTATAAAGCACAACAAGATCTTATCTTTACAATGATGTAATTAAGAATACTTATTCGTATAATATTTTGTTAAAAATGTCTGCATAAAAAAACCCAACGATGTGTTGCATGCATTAGTATTCAAGAGTGAAGCCAAGGCGGTTACTAAATTGCATACATCGAAGGTCAAAGTAACATTGTTGATAAATGAAATATATGAATTTGCGAGTTTTATATAAAAGGTACGTGTCCATTGGACGCACCGCATGCACAGTTTAAAGGGATACCCTTTGTTTTTATAAAAATCTTGCACATAAACAGAATTTTTTGCAAATATATCCTATGCCGTTAATCACAGTTTCACTGCGGAGAAATAAAGTTAGTCAAAAAACAAAAAAGTATCTAGCATTTTTAGACGCTAGTTAAATCCATCCAAAAATATGTTCCGATCCAATTTAGTGTACAATGTTGTGATGCTATTGTTTTGAATGTATTTCAAGGGTCTGTTTGTGGTGATACAAATGAAAATGGAACCCGGTCAAGGGCCAATTGACCTACTTTTTGTGTTGCACCCTGCATGCTTTTTTACTGACAGAATATTTTATTTTAGAACGAGACAGAGCGATATTCCTATTATCAGAGCTTGTATAATTTATAACTATCTATCGCCCTCGACTCCGTCCGCGCGGAAATCTGAATAAATAGCCTATGTGTTCCAGACTATGTATGCCAAATTTCACTAAGATCCAAGCAGCCGTTCTCGATATACCTACAAACAAACATTCCTCCATCAAGATTTAAATGCTCGTAACTTTTTCTAATACGATCAAGTGAATCATTAAATTATTCAAACTTTCGTGAGACATTATACTAAACTGATATATAAACACGTCGGTAGGCGACGGGCCGCGTCCGCGAAATAATACCAGTACCACTCATCCTGATGAAGGGCCCCCGACAGGCTCGAAACTAGTCGGTGCCGCCACCGGACGTATATACGTGAGTGTTTAGCCGTGTTTATATATCAGTGAAGTGAATCGTGTTATTTATTTTAATATTATAATAAAAATGACCTTGAAAATAATATTAAACTATATTTAGATCAAGGTATTAAATCGTATAACTTAATTAGTAGTCATAATAGGTGATTAGTGATAACGCCCTTGACCGACGAACCAAATCACTTCGATTGCAAATTAGGTGCTTCCTCGTTGACTAACAAAGTTATACTTCCTATTATAACACTACTAATTAATATAGTCCTTCTAAATTGTGTTGTAGTTTTAGAGTCTGGGCTTTTTTATTTAGTTTCTTAATAGACTTATTTGAAATCATCTCTATCAATGAAATACAATGCTGTATATCTCTAGTGGAAATGTAATTCTTGTTCAAACATCGGGTTAACATTGTATCAATGTTTAGTTAAATGACTAAGTCATAGGCTATCCTCGTCCGTATTACGCAGTGGAAACACACCTTAACATGTCGGTCCGCTACACGAATTAGACAGTGTTAGTGCTGTGACGTGTTAAATTTAAAATAAATATTCCATTACATTTAGGCTGGGTCATTGATCGTAAGTAAAAACCGTTAACTCCGTTAGGTGTGTCATACATAGTAAGTTCTATATTACTGGTACATACAGAAATGGAAAGTTGCTTATAATTATTTAGTACTTAAAATACTCTACACAAGATATTATAGGTTGTTCCTTTAACATACCTTGACAAATAAACTGGTTTTAACAACGTCAAAGGGTATCACAATATAGTCGTAATAACCGATAGCCTTTTACGACAGAATCTAGTTTTGGTTACCAAGTTTAGTTGCTAGTCGGTACGAAGACTACAATGATCTAGGTATAAATTACAACGAAGTATTTAAAAAGCCTTATTTGTGTTAACAGCTTTTTACAGGTACAGTCAGCTGCATAAATATGTAAACATTTGTATCACTTCAGAATTTTGTACACGCCTTGTGTTTCAAAAATACATATGCACGTCTTCACTAATAGCAAGTATTCGTAGTTAGAAGCATAGGTAGAAATATGTGTATACGTATTTTTGAAACCGTAGACGTATACAATTTTGTGAAGCTTTGTAAATGTATAAATATTTATGCGCCTGACTGTACAGCATTGTTGAAGGCAATACAGACCTCTGTTATTAAGGTTGTTGAACTTACTATTTGCCATATGTTGTGCAATCAAATTCGATAAAAAAATGTTTTGGATAAACCCGACATAAAAAGATTGGCGAAAGTCGATCTGATCAGTTTTGTAATAACCAAATTATAATATCACTAATAGGTTTGTGAGACTTTGTATCACATTTCACAATTATAAAGTGACTACAATGATGCAATAGTATTTTAACAACCTAATTTATTTCATCATCATCATCAGCTCACTATACGTCCTCACCGAAGAGCTCGGAGCTTACCCTAAGTTAAGGGTGATTAGGCCATACTCAACCACGCTGGCCAAGTGCGGGTTGGTTAACTTCACACATATCTTTGAATTTCTTCTCACATATGTGCAGGTTGCATCACGATGTTTTCCTTCGCCGTAAGAACGTCGAATAAATATACATATGTAAATCGGAAATCGAAAAACACATTGGTACATGGCGGGATTCGAACTCAGGACCTGCAAAATTTAAGTCAAGTTATTGACCCCCGAGCCACCGACGCTGTCGTCCGACCTGATTTATTTACTATTTAATTTATTTATGTATTGTTTTTTTAACGTGAACGAAGTAGTAAGCAACTAAACCAAATGATATCCTAAAATTTAAGATTAACTATATATAAAATAAGATTTTCCTATGTGTAATTTTTTAATATTATTTCTTTCTAACGCTTTAAATATGGGACAAAGGAGGTGATTCACATCAGGTAGAAAGTGTTGGCTAATTGCAGTGAGTCAGTCGGTGGAATGTTAGCGGCAGGTATGTGACCTGCTTGTGAATAGGATCCATTTAAAAATGATACAACCAAGATTTAAAGATTTACTTTTTATATAAGACTAGCTGTAGCCCGCGACTCCGTCCTCGCATAATTAAAAAAATATTTTAGCCTATAAATTTCATCAATGTCCGTTGAGCCGTTCTACAGATACTTTCTAAGAAACATCCATCCATCCATACAAATATTAGCATTTATGAAATATCATAATATATGCAACAAATACGTAAGATATTTACGTATTTTTTGTATTTACAAGTTTAAATTAGCTTCCTAAAGGTTATGTAAATTGAAGTTTACTTTTACTAAAATGATATGTTTAGTTAAACACGTGTTTTAACCTTTTGATCGCCGATGGTTGATTTTTTTCGAATGGTTAAAGAGCTTTACCCTTAATGTTTTTGAAACAGTAAGTTTCTTATGGTTACACCCAAATAGTTTGGACAAATGCAATGATATCTCTGAGTCTCTTGCGGTCACTACAACTACGCACTTCAACGTTATCAGAAGTTCGATCAACCGCAATCAAATCGGCTACCCTTATCGTCAAGGTCATGTGCAAGGCACAGATGACGTCCTTGACAAACAAATAACATCATTCTATTTCTTAAAATAAGGTATAAATGGTGAATTATCGTTTAACGATGTATAAAATATATGTATGTATGTAAAAAAACTTAATTAGCAGCCTTTGTGATTTTCCAGATTATCTATGTTCTACATCTATGCCAAATTTCATTGAGATCCATGCAGCCGTTCTGGAGATACTATAACAATCATCCATCCATCTATACATTCGTGTTTATAATATGCAATGCATGCAATAATTTTTTATTTCCTTTTTCTCCTAATTTGACAGAAATTAGCTTTAACTTATACAATGTATCTTCTATCTAGTTCATTTTGACAACATGTAAACATATTTATTTGAACGTTCCCATTGTTGTAATACATGTATAAAAACAAAGATATGTTTTTATACATTTATTACAACAATGGGAACGTTCAAATAAACATGTTTACAAGCACGTTAAGAAAGCACAAAGGTCATCAATATAAAGCGTAATAGGAAACATGTCTTGATATTTAAATCACGTAAAATACTGTCGGATGAGTTTGAACGTGTCTCTATGTAAAAACGAAATATAAACATTCAAGAAATATTGGATTAAGAACAAAAATGATGACACTAACAAAGACGATCTTTAGTTATTAATTAAAACACGTCAATAGCTCAGTGGTTTGACCCGGATTAGGAAAGACACATTAGTGGGTTCAAAATGTAACGGAATATTTCCTCTTAGCTTTTGACTTAAAATAATCTTACTTCTTACTAATATTATAAATACGAGTGTTTGGATGGATGGGTGTATGGATCGAAGGTATCTCCAGATCGGCTGAAAGGATCACATTGAAATTTGGGATAGATGTAGAATTTAGTATGGAAGAACCCATAGACTACTAATTGTCTTTTTCCCGCGCGGACGGAGTCGCGGGCGATAGCTAGTTGCTAACATTATAAACTGCAAATTTTAACTTATCCACTGGGTTTTACCCTTTATTCATGCATCCAAATGCACACTTCTTTTCCTTATTATGTAAACACTACCTGGCGCCTGCGACGCCACCCGCACGAGAATAATAAAAAAAAATAATTAGTAGCTATGTGTTCTTCCAGACTAAGTTCTACATCTATGCAAAAAATCTGATAGACGGACAGACAAAAATTTTTAACAATAGTTTTCGTTTTAGGCATCGCAAAAACCTATTTTCGCAAAATATTATTATATTTTTTCCAATATAACAGACACTTCAATTTTATTAAATGTTTAGATTGCTTTTTACTTAATACGCCTGTTACGACAAAGCCTCTCAACTGTTGCAATTTTTTATCATCGATTTCCTTTAAAATTCTCTTACTCTATGTAGGGGTGTCGGTGGCTCAAGGGTTAATCACTTGACTTGCAATCTGCAGGTCCTGGGTTCGAATCCCGCTATGTACCAATGTGTTTTTCGTTTTCCGATTTACATATGTACATTTATCCGATGTTCTTACGGTGATGGAAAACATCGTGATGCAACCTGCACATATCTGAGAAGAAATTCAAAGATATGTGTGAAGTCAATCAACCCGCACTTGGCCAGCGTGGTTGACTATGGCCTAATCACCCTTAACTTAGGGTAGGCTCCGAGCCTCTCAGCGGAGATGTATATTGAGCTGATGAAGACTCCATGTATCCTTATTATTGTATCGCATAATTAAACAAGTTAAATAAATAAGTAAACATTAGAGCGCATTTTGCGGTTTGCGGTTGCAACACTTTTGATAAGTAATCAATGTATACCACGCAACGCAGTTTACGCAAATAACATTGAAAAATGCAAACCAGTATTGCGTCTGATGCGTTAATTGTAATTTGCAAGAATGTTAATGTGCGTAATTGGTAAGTTAATTATTTTGAACATACAAGCTTTAGATTCTTACTATCTTATCATGTTTCCAATATATTATTAATATAAAAAAAAATTCATTAAAAAAAATTAAAAGAAAAAACATGTTTTATTTTTTTATTTTTATAGAGTAATTCAAATTCGAAAGTTTCGCAATATTATTGAAGGACAAGATAATTAATGTTTCAAAAGTGAAAGGCCTTGGTGCTCCTTAGCGTTATATATTAAGTAAATACTGTTTTGAATATGTAACATATGGACAAAAAGAGGGAAAAGTTTATTATATAGAGAAGAAGCGAGAGGAAGATCTGGGATCTTGCTAAATAAATCTACATCCTGACGTCAATTAACTTACTTCGTCTGGAGTTTTAATATCTTTAGATTAGTTAAAAAAAAGTGATTTAAATTAATTATCCTAATCAGAGACAATATTATCTATAACTACAAAGATAAAAAAATCCACGTTGCGAGTTTCCGAATATTGCTCCTGCCACGTTCAAAAAGAAAACATAACAAAGACTTACAAGGCAAATAATGAGCTGCGACTAAGTCCAAAAGGTCCAAAATCAATCAATCAAAACTTTCCAATTCACCAACGAATACACAGAACATATGTTTTAGTTTAATAAATATATTAATTTTAAATTTTTCATTCACTTGTATACAATACAGCGAACAGTTCGCAACTGAATGAACTGACCATTTAGGATACATTGACAGTCATATTAAGTAGAAACGGTCCTTGTTATTGATTTTTAATTTAAACACAACCTTATTACATTAGTTTAAAGTCGAAAATCATTATATAATTACTTATAAGAACTCTGTCAAATTAAGACCAAGTTTATTGAGGTCAGTGACGTCTTTTTTCTGTGTTCGTGATAAACAGAACTGATTCCGAGGAAGCGAGAGAGTTAAATTGATTGTTTCAAAGGTAAGAAAGAGATGCATGAATCATAGACGTTGTCTGTGGTTAGGCTCATTTGCCGCCAATTTCTGACAATTGTTGACAATTAGCAAAGTTTGATAACTGGGTGAAAGTATTTAGGGATTAGAAATGCAAAACTTTGAGTTTGTTATTTGTTTATTTTAACTTATTGTTATGGAAAATAATATATTAATATCATAGAAAATAAATATAAATTAGGTTTGATTATTTACTGACGTCTAGAACATTGTTATTTCATTTAGTGTACTAGTCCTTAACCTGTTTATTGAATTGAATGCGTCCGGTTCGTACACTAGCAACAGAAACGCCACTCTTAATTTTTATGAGTACAACATAACTTGTATTTCGTACTGGTTTTGCTTGTATCACTTTTACTTTATATTTTGTTGAATTTCAATGTGCCTGCTGAAAGTTAATCGCAATATTCCATAAATGAAATTTTATCCAAAAATAATATTTCCGAATCGAACCGAATTTTAGGTACACAAAACCAATGCAAACATTTACATTTAATTGGATTTATTGCAAACTGACAGGAAATCAACTGAATTATTCGAAAAGTAGGTCACGTACTCTTTAATTTTTAGGTTATATTGTTTTCTGGACTTTTCTATTTGCATTTGCAAGTCTTCGATATTGCCCAATTATTTTCCATTATAGTACATTTTAAATTCTAAGCGATTCTCTTGACGTTCTCTTTAGTATCCTTAATGGTTTTAGTTTTAATGAAGATCTTGGCAGTAGTGTGCGGAGGAACTCCAGGTCCGACTGGATCAATCGCACGCACAGGATCTATTGGAGGCAGTAGGTTTGTCGGCGGTTGGTACACGGTGGCTTGGCATGATTGCTCTGAAAGTTTGACATTTAGTTTTTTATTTTTTTTTCTATATATTGTAAGATGGCAAAGCAACATGCGGCCAACTGAATTAAAAAATACCAAGACAATTAAATTGTTGATTTTTTTTTATTATTTAATTAAAATTAAATCTACAAAAAAAACACATCTTACTAGGTATGTTTGTCGAAAGTGCTTCTTTGCGATCCATTTTAAAACAACGCTGTGATTACTAAAATAATAACTATATTAATTTATTTAATTTTCACTTAACACGAACATAATATCAGAAAAATTATAACTGAACTGTTAAAAGTATCCAATGTATTGTGTTTATATATTTGAAAGTTTCGGGTGCGACTATAGTGGCAATGAAATTACGTTGTCATAGCTAATTCAGGAATTTGACATGTCATGACAATAAGTGATTTAAAAAAAAACTTTCAAAACCGGAGCACCAGGAGCGGAGTTACGCGATAACACATGTAAAAATATAGTCAGTTTGATCACCTCCTTCTTTTTAAGTCAGCTTAAAATTATATCTTTATTCTGAACTGTACTTATATTAAATTAAAAGTGTTTAAAACTCACAAAATGTTGATATTGATTCCCGCTGCCTCTTCCGCTAGTTTAAGTGACATTACCTTAAAACGGCCGGTGAATAACCGCGATAAATAAGGGATTCCCTTGGTCCTGGACAGGAAGGAATGAATTAAAACAATAACAAATTGGTTGTGATTACCAAGGAATTAGTAATAAATATCAAGTACTAGCTGTCACCCGCGGCTACGTCTGCACAGAATAAAAAAATAAATAATTAGTAGGTTATATGTTCTTCGAGACAATGTTCTACATCTATACCAAATTTCAGCACTATCCGTTAGCTGTTCTGGACACATTAGAATCCAAAGATTCGCATTTATAATATTAGTAAGATTTTGTTTAGTTACCAATTATTTTGTGAGAAATATTTTCTTTATTCTACTAAAAGCTAAATATAATTAAGAGCTAACTACGAATTTCAGAACCGTGCTTAGTAACGTCATCTGCCAAACAATTAACAAGACCATCGTTTCACGCTGTTTATCCCGCATTGGTTAAAGAGGCGTGAGAGTGTGAAGGTACCGCGGAGACAACTTGCTCACATATTGTCCGGTTAACTTTGAAGTTTACATCCGGACAGTCCGGCCGCAAGATTATGACGCACGGACAAACTTCTGACCGCTGGACAGGATGCCGGACAAAGTTTCCCTTTTGTACTGAATCTCTGAAGACGATAGGCATTGTTTATACTCGAATACTCTTCTTCAATTATAATATGGTAGATTTCAAAGGGATTGTTGGAAATAATCAAATTAAACAAATTCACCTACCTTGGTGTTTATGGTCTGCGTGGCTCCAAAAAGTCGCCATAAACCTAAATATAAAAGAAAACTCATCAATCGCTAACCCGTCTCATCAAATACATTATTCAGTTGAATAAAATCGAGTGCTTTTTAGTTTAAAATGAGAAATCGACTTGGAAAAGGGTGATCTTATATTATGATGTCACGTAGCTAACCAATTTACCAGTCCATTAGTATTGGAGGGCAAGGAAAGGGTGAAAAAAGGCGCAGCCGAAGTAATTCCTTCACAGAATAAGTAAGTAAGCAATCGAACTGTCGAGTAGATAATTTACATAATAATTATACGATTGCTTAACTTTAACTTTGAAATAGAAAAAAGACTTTATTTTTTTAATGACTTACTAGCTGTCGCTCGCGACTCCGTCCTTAGAGGAACTTAATAAGCCTATGTGTTCTTTCAAACTATGTTCTATATTTGTGCAAAATTTCATCAAGATTTATTGAGTCTTCTAGAGATACCTTGAACGAAACATCCACCCATCCATGCATCTAAACTTTCGCATTTATAATAGTAGTAAAAAGTAAGATAGCCTTTTGGTAGGATCTTCATTTCCTACTCAAAATCGTATATCTTGTGTTGTTATAGTTATTCACAAAATTTTAGCCTTTTCCCTAAATTTTTAAAATTAATCTTTAAGGTTGTAATAATCACGTAAGATCATCTCTGGATGTCAGTCAAATATAACCGGGTAAGTAACTGGATGACAGTCACATGACACGATCCGTTAAGCTATCTTGATATTCCACGGCTGGTGTAACTGTCGATAATGCGGGAGAAGGGAGAGGGAAGTGCGCACAATAAAACGGCTACAAACCCACGGATTGTTGATACACTCTTGCAAAATATAATGCCAATTTCACACACATTATAAAACCAGAGACGATATATTTATGTGTAAAATCAACCAACCCGCACTGGGCCAGCGTGGTTGACTATACCTAGTCATACCTAGCTTAGTGCAGGCTCCGACACCTTAGTGGAGACATATAGTGAGTTGATAATGATGATGACATTAATGAAGGATACTAAGGGTCTTATAGTCATACTCTGAAAAGTTTAATGGAGACTTAAACAAGTCATTGAGACAGGGTATGAGAAATATTTTTTACTGTATAGGACCGAATTACGGTAAATCCTAAGATTGAAATAAACCTGTGGGGGTTGAGAAGAGAAAAAAAGAGATATATAGGAAAGGAGCCATGTGGAAAGGCCTTTATTTGAAGAAGGTAGCACATTGATAGGAGGTATAAAATCACTGAGTACATTCTGCAATAACGCGAGTTTGTACGTCCGTGATGTCGACATGAAATACTCGTAAACCCCGAAGTAAATGTAGCGATTGATGGTCCTAGTCATTGATGCATTATCAATGGGCAACCATCATCAAAACGTGGAAAAAACTTTAACGTATGTCTTGCCGGACACACCAAAAAGCGTTCAAACAAAATTTGTTACTTTGTTATTTATCAACTAGAGTTTTCCATAATTCTTTAAGTCTAGCAATAAACACACAAATAGGCTTCCATAGTTAAATTCTACATATATTGACAACTTTTGGAAGATTGCAAGATTAATTGTTTGTAAAATATTTAATTTATCTTCAATTTTTTATTAGAAGTATAAAACATAAAATCACTCATTCCCCTAACATCCAGGTATTCATTACACTTCGACGGTTACTATAAAACAATGCGTGGACAATTTGTGACTTTCTTCCAAACTGTGGGGAGGCCGAATTATTAGGTCCATAAAACCGAAGGTCCCCCTACATGCCGGGAAGTGACCACACTTTACGGCCAGAAAATGGGAGATGGTAAAATTTTTTACTACTGCCCACCCCTTGCGTAGAATTTTGATAGCGTTCTCGCATCTCGGAGGTTAAATGAAAGGGAAAATTATTTTCTATGAATAATTCAATGGGATGGTCCGGCTATAGGCGATCCGTAGTTTCAGTTTTACGTTTCATTTCTTGCTACGGCTTTCATCAATTAAAAATATTATTAAAGATTTATGCCACGATTTTCAGTTATTTTAAGAGTGAAATAAATTGAGAAATGTAGTATTTGATAGCTTGGTTTTAGTAACGCAATCTGAAAAGTACTACATGAATACATTGCTATTTTTCTTACGCAGGCGTCGACTTTTGAAGGGTCTCGTTAAGACATAGTAATCCTAAATCTGGATAAGAATTCACCTAAATAAGTGTACTATGAATATAAGTTAATATCTTATACTGTTTTGAGCTATGCTTAAACCAAAAAGGACAATGTTTATAAAATGCGCGCGTTTTTCTTAGTATTTTATTATGTTTGAATTATTTTATTTGGAATATCAAAGTAAAGAAATAGCTTTAATAAACAAAGTAAGTGATTCATTAACCTTTCGTTTATGTCATAGCATTATGTTTTGGCCGCGGATTTGCTCGTAAAAATCCGCAGCGGATCACAACTGAAGGCACACTGCGCCTCCGAGCAATGTCTCCTACGTGATACCGTTTTGTCTTTGAATAAAGAGGTTAGAAGTTTTAGACATGGCTATATACATATTAAGAACATATATTTTAAAATGAGTAATAAAGGAATTTTTAAAGAAGGCAGGCGTTTTATATTATCTATCCATCAATCTATTTAAAGATCCGCATTTATAATATTAATAAGATAACAAAACACATTGTCTTTTGAGACCGTTTACACTTAAGCCGTACACAGTCTAAAGTAATCAATGTTATAATTCTCCGTTAAATTATATTTTCTTTGAGATCCTGTCTATATGTTATATAGGTCTATGTATACGTATCGGCTCTTATGCGTGCCCACGTAAATATAAGAGTGACGAATGTCGTGCGGGAGCAGTTTGAAGGATTCGTGTGATAGATCATACGGGCCGCATCTCGCACGTGAGAGGAATCTCTGCGGCGGCCATATTTCTTTTATTTGCGGCCTTTCCTCGCTGCTCTCTGTTACGTTATATTTTCTTTTATTGATCAAGTTTATTTCGTCGGTGTTTTTACTTCTGTTTGCGTAATTGAATTTTTTTGGTAGAAGTATTTGGTGTCTGTTTTTATAAATATAAAAACACGACCTGTAAATAACTTGGTACTTATTTCCCGACTCCAAACTGAATTTGATAAAAATACACTGTTTTCAAATACTGTAAATTATATCAAATTTAAAGCAATATAATTAAATGTTATATCTTTAAATGAGCAATTCTTGTATATATATCATCATCATCAGCTCACTATACGTCCCCACCGAGGGGCTCGTAGCCTACCCTAAGTTAGTTAGTGGTGGTGGTGCTGAGTAAGTTGTATATAAATACATAGTTATAGCACGCTTATAATTATACAGTTTTTATTAAACTATAACAAACACAAAGTCAACAATGTATAGGCCAAAAAGGATATCTGGACTGCTGAGGCAGGAGCTCGCGAATTAAAGCTATCGCGGTTAATTCTGTCAGAAATTTTGTAAGGCTAACATAGGCACATAAAAAGATATAAAAAATAGGACAAGACAGAACAGTATAAGACGTATCTTATGATCCTTTTTGACATTGTAAAGAGGGCGCTAGTGATCTATAACGATTTAGTATATCTTATTATATTTAAAATCTGGATGACCGCAGCTTTGCTCGGTCTGCTATCGGTGCCGGTCTCGGTGCCTTACAAATTTTCTGAGAGGATTAACCGGGATAGCTTTAATTCGCGAGCGCCTGCCTCAGCAGTCCAAATATCATTTTTGGACTATACTTGATTGTGTTTGTCATCCTTTAATAAAAAATGTTTAATTATAAGCGTGCTATAACTAAGTATTCGATTGTACTAAAATTGAAACACCTAAAGCAAAGTACAAAGCTAAAAAGCTGTCATCATCAAAGCGATAATTTAGTCATAAAAAGTAAAACCCACACACACCGCAGAGTAAATCGACACATCAAAAATCATTCCGGCAAGCCAACACCATTACGCCCTACTCTCAAACAAGATCAGACATGTTTATCTGAAGGAAAAAGGAGACATCAATAACGCACGTCGTTTAAGGGCCCTTCGAACCCCATACGATGTCTAAACACATCTCCCATTACAAACGCCGACACAAAAAAAGATCACATCTGATGTACATCAAGAATCGAACATTAGCTCCCGCGTTTTCTTCCGACGAGGAGATAACATACGGGCGAATATCTCGACATGAACTTTTAAACTAACTGAGATAAATATAGTGTCTTTTTTATTTACAAATATAATTAATTCAGGTCTGATAATTCTGATATTAATAGGTTTAAAAGGAAAAAACGAACTTATGAAGTAAATTTCGGAATGTAAGTACATATTTATAAGTGTATTTCGTTAAGCATTTATTGTGTCAGAGTAAATAAAAAATGAGAGAATAAAAATTAAATAACAATTTCAAATGGATTAAAAAAAAAATATGATACCGTATGTTTTGTACCAGAAATAAGCTGGGAAAAAATTAACACAGTCAAGAGTAAACTTTATTCCGTAAGTAAACGGTGTTATTTCGTTTGAAATAGAATTGAAATAAGAACTTTTCTCGTGTGGTTGATATCGAAAAGAAATTGTAAAATAAAATCAAATGTAATTCGTGGGATCGGTCTCAATTTGCGAGCGCGCCGGCAGCGGTTTGAGCAGAGTATGTAGATTGGAGTTTTCCTTTACAAAACGTATCGTTTGCCCTTAAGTGAGTTTTGATCTGTCCCCGGCTGTATCTGGAGATTGTCATATGTATATTGAGTTTAAATTGGTTAGACATACTTGAGAATGTTTTCTTTTGCCTTTTCGCGATTGAAAAGAAGTTTCGTAATATGATATGACAATTGAAACAAGGATTGTGGTAGAAGTCTGATTGAAGCTACAAATCGGAATGTATTTTCGTGACTCTAGAACTACCATTATGAAGGTAACGTCTTAACGACCTTGAAAATTTCTCAATATACGTACGCCACCTACTGAATTATTAAGCCATTTTTAAGGTGACGAATTCAATTTAAGGTTCGCTTGTATGATTATTATATTTCCATCACGTTTGGAACCCAATAAACTACAAAGTAAAATACGACCACGAACAATATAAGAACAATTCATTTCACAATGTTAACCCGTCGTCTATATGTGGAATCTAGCGAGAACCTCTGTCGGCCTTTGAGATCCACCGCATCAAAATGACATTTGCTAGCCCCGAGCCCGGGCCGTGCCGGAGCGGGTGATGTATGATGTACGTTAGCGCAATATGACGTGTGTCGGAGACCCGGGCTGCGTCTCTCTTGCATGTATCATTCCTGACATTGATTTGCTTCTTTTAAATTGTGGATGATGTTATGCAAAATGCACCAATGGTTAATAATTTAAAAGTTGAGGTGTATATAACTTTAGGGCACTTAGTGTTAACGCTCACAAGCACCAATTCGATCCGTCCTCCACGCGTGTAAGCCGCGTAGTCGCAGTAGCATGACGATACCGAGTATAACCACATAAGGCTATGAGGTACCTTATATTTCTCTGAAAAGTGGCTTAGTTAAGTTGCAAAGTTTTCTTGCACTGATCATAGCGCTCCACTAAGAATGTTCTGAAGGTTGTTGTTTGTTTATTGCATAATCCTATCCCGCAGTAATACAGATAAATGTAGTAGCCGAGAGGGATTCCGTGCGGAGGGCAACGAAACTATTTATATTGAATTTGTTATGTTTGTCCTGGAATTTATTATATCGTATTTGCCAGTCGATTTCGTGCATACGTCCTCGAGCCTCGCATATTTGCGTTTGCTCGCGACTCGGAATCATCTTAACATTTTGATGTTTTATATTTACCATATTTTCTTTTAACAATCCAAGATATGTGCAATAGTGAATTGATATCCTTAAGAATAACTTTACTATGAGATGTTTAGAATACGTAACAATCTTACTTCTTACTAATATTATAAATGCGAATATTTAGATGGTTTCATGGATGTTTGTTTGAAGTTAATCCCAGAACGATTTAAAGGACCTCGCTGAAACACATAGGCTACTTAATAATTATTTTAATACCGCGCGGACGGAGGTTCAAGCGATAGTTAGTATTTGATATAAAACGAAAATAAGGAAAAGGTCAGTTTGACCAAAATTACTAATGAACAAGTTTTTTGAGTTTAAGTTTCAGAATACTCTTGGTATTCTTAATAGTAATTTATAATATTTAAGATGAAGTAAGTACTAGTATGTTAGTAATAATAACAGGTTCATATTAGTAATAGTAAAATGCTCTGAATTTTCTATATTTTCTCGCAAACAGTTAGCAGAGGTTTTCAAGTTTTCTTCATCTCGCGTAAGATAAAGAAAAGAATAAGCAACTTTATATATGCTGTATCCGTCTTAAGGTTTGCAGACAGTTTTTACCACAGTGCAGGCGAACTGAGAAACACTGGCCATTGTTCCGTTTAAAAACTTCCATCTCGTAAAAGCTCGAGTTTCCGCAGCGGAAGTAGCCGGAGTTCGAAATTCAAATTCGAAAAATACGCTCCTTTCCGCTTCCGGCGTTTGATTCCTCCCGTGAGCGACGCTTCCTCTGCAGCATTTGAATATACATTCGCGTTAAGGTCACGGTATATGAACTTGTAAATTTATATATTTTTATCTCTTATATCTTATTATAAGAAAAAAATCTCGTCCGACAGTTGTCTGAAAGTAAAGGAATACTCATAGTTTAAGAAGTAAAACGTCATTTAGGCGACAGTAATACCATATTTTGGACTAAGACGCTTACTAAGCTACTTGACGTATTGGGTATTATGTTGACTTTATAAAATCTATTTTATATTCTCTAAAGTTCTATTTTCAAGTGTAAATATGTTTATAAATAATATTTAATTAAACTGAAAATAGAGTAAATTACAATTTACTTTAATATTGTATTAAATGCGTACGTATTAAATACATTGACATTAACGAGAATAGCGCGTGAGATGCGCGCTGTGTGTGCCTCACAACGAAACATTGCTTTGGAAAATTGGAAAATTATATCGTACATAAATCCAAGCCGATAGCACTCTGCTGTATTATATCACGTACATGTTTGTGAATTGGTTCATATATAAAAAAATAGCTTGATAGTATGCGAATTCAGGGGAGGAAACTAAACATCCTTGTTAGATCGTATTAAATAGCAAAAACTGTCATAAAATATTAACAAATTAATTAATTTACAATTTTATGGATGTGTGTGTAAATCGATGAAATTGATTGATGGATGTTTGTTACAAAATATTTACGGAACGGCTCAACGGATCTTCATAAAATTTGGCACAGACGTAGAACATAATCTGGACGAATACATAGCGTGAAGTGGAAGCAATTCCGCGTTTTGTCTGATGAGTGTGCGTCCCGGAGGCCTAATTTAGTCCTCTTTCCCTTCCCACCCTTTTCTTATAAGGAAAGGATGGGAAGTGGAAGTGGACTTTCCGGATGACAGGATGGCATGGAAAGGGAAAATATTTTCTTTCTGTGCATCCTCTCCTCCGTCGATTAAAGGTAGGCAACGCATATGCAATTGCGTATGTCTATGGGCAACGGTCACTTCGCTACTTCAGCGATTTCAGGTGGCCGCTCGCTCGTTTGCTACCTTATGATATAAAAAAAGAAAAAAAAAAGCCTACTAATTAAGTTTGTTTTAATTCCGCGCGACAGCTAGCATTTAATAAAGAACACATTTTAAAAAGTTAGCTACGGAATTGATAAGAAACTTTTTTTACATTATATATTATATGGACTAAGTGTTATTATGTAGGTTACTGTAGGAATAAACTGAAAGAATCGCTAAGTAACAATTTATTGTTATATTTAGACATACTCCATGTTTTACGGAACCCTATACAATCAATTTCAAATTCCTTCCCTCAAAGCACGCCTCGTAAGTTATTATTAAATGTTGCATGAATTAAAATTGATGCCGACTTCCCCTCTCTCGCCATTTTTATTGATTCCACAGACTGTATTGGAAGTTTCAACATAAATTGCACTTCAAAATAATAGCTAGTGAATTTTTAATAGATACTACAAAATCTGACTACAGACTAGCTGACCGCCTGCGACTCCGTCCGTGCGGAATAAAAAAAAATAGTAGAGACTATGTTCTACATCTGTGCCAAATTTCATGAAGATCCGTTGATCCGTACCAGAGATAGCTTCTAACAAACATCCATCCATCCATCTAATCATTTGCAATATTCAATAACTCTTCTAAACTTTGCAATTATTCGCGAAGCCATATATTAGTTGAATCATTTGTTTCTTCTGCAATTTATCACAAAAAACTGTGTCACGATTCCGTTCCTTAAATTGTTTACCAAAAAGCAAAGCTATTAAGAAGGGTGTACAATAACTTTGGTAGCAACCTTCCGACGCTGTCACAAACAACTAACAATTCGTATCCCTTCAAACGACACCTAATAGATATGTATCGAATAAAAAAATGTCCTCCCGATCGTTTCCAGCAACGGAATTGCCTCAATTTGAACGCAAGCAATTGCTAAACTCGACAAAGGAGGGACGCGAACATAAAAAATATGTTAACAGTCTTTTATATGCGATCCAATAAACATTTTTTCTATGCTAAATAAGCTTTTATATGTTATTTATAGAAAGTATTCCTGTAATTTAATTATTATCGCATATTATTTTGGCGAAAGAACAGTTTCCTTTTTTAAACTTTCCTCCGCGCGGAATTAAGAAAATACTTAATAAGTAGCTTATGTGTTATTCCAGATTATGTGTGCTTAATTTTATTAAACATGGTTGAGCCGTTTCGGAAAAACCTTTAAACAAACATCCATCTATCTTAATTTACGCATTTATGATATTCGTAACATTTGATACAAAGAAAAGATAGCATGAAATTTAAAACCATTTTTATATCAAACAACAAAACCGTTATAATTACTAATCACTAATTAAGTATATCTTTAACATTAATTACTAAATACTATATTCCTACTAAAAAAGTTGCAAGGGAACATTCAGTTCAGTTCTGAGATTCGAATTCGAACCTTTCTTATGCAGTTCACCACTGCGTCATTCAGTTGTGAATCATGAACATATCTCCACGCTTGATGTCGTGGACAGTGTTTACCTATTGACAACTAATTAATCAAATGTTAACGTCATCGCTGCATAGAGTAATGTGTAACAGAGGCAAAGAAAAATATATTAAAAAGGAATTGTAATAAAGACAAAACTATTGTACTATATCCTTTAACCATCTATTAACGCTTGAGTTTTACAAGATATGTTTTTAAGTTCAACAAAGTTATTTCTTGACTAGCCTGCCACTTAGTCCGCGCATTAATAGCCTATGTGTTCTTTCAGACTATGTACTACATTCATGCCAAATTTCATAGAAATCGGTTGAGGAGTTCTGGAGATACCTTCAAACAAACATCCATCCATCTAAACATTCGCGTTTATAAGATTGAATAAATTTATGAATAAATCAACGATCTTGCGTAGTGGAAGATTTTTAAGCTCTCTATGTTGATCCGTTTGATTCTGTGTTTGGCGTTAAGTCTATACTTTCTTTACTCTATACCAGTCATCGTCAAATCGGTGGCCGTATGGCGCGGACAACGCGGCCGCAAACTTCATTACGCGTCGTCAGTGGCGCAACTGTCGCGCGTCATTCGCGCGTTAGTCGTGCGGCGCACTGCTAATTGTCCGTTAATTACCTAATGCTAATGCAGTATTGGTGATGCGGATTGGATTTGTGCTTATAATTGAAACATGAGTTGTAATCGTTGGAATGACGTCATCATTTTCCACTGAACTGCTTCAAAGAGTATGTAAAATTACCTATAATTAAAATATAACAGCTATTAGCTTCGTTTTAAAAACTCTCTCTGCTAAACCTTACGACTGTTAAATACATTTATTGAGAGTATTTTCATTGGAAAAAATATTTTATCCCCCATAAAGATGTCGTCGCTCAGTCGATCAGGCGGTGGCGGGCCGAATGCGGCGTGACAAATTTCACACTCGTATGCCTGACGTTGTTTTATTGTCGGCTTAATTCCCCTCTCCCTGTGTAGTCCAAGTAGTAAACGACAGCGGGATAATAACTAAGGTAGCTATAGCTTTAATGATTTGCGATAAGAAGATTTAATTATTTCTAATTAAGGAGGTGATAATTTTGTTACGTGTACGTATACTAAAGATTGTGAGTTTACAGATTTCTGCATTATTTAATAAGTCAAAAATCAATGAGTAACTGGACATTGGTAAGAAAAAAAAACGAAGTAAAATCTGTTGTTTGCTAAGAAATTAAAATATGCACAAACTGTTTATGTCAGATATTATAAGTTGTATGAAATTAATAATTTACCTTTACTAATTTTATCATTGTATTACAAAGGAAGGGCACTATGTGATTGACATGTCCGATATGGACAAAAATCCCAAAAAAAAAAGATTAAAAAAAATCAATGTAAAAAACGCCTAAGCTTATGAATTGCTTCCCATATTAAATCCTCCCTTTAGAGTATCGACGTTTAAACTTCTTTTTTAGAAAATGTATCCTGAAAGTGATCGGAATTGAGCTATATTTTCGGTGGATAGGGCAATATGTATATAATTTTCATTTTCTGAATAAGCATTGTCTTGTTAACATTAAATTTTATTTAATAAAATCTACATAACTCCTATATATTTTGTAATAAAGAATATAAAGGGAAAATAGCCATTTAGTAAAACCTTCCGACATCAGTATAACAGATAAGTACATAATGTAATAGATGCTTACATTTAGCTTTACACTGTTATTACATGAAAGGTGATAAAACGACTATGTTATTTCTTTTTTATTTAATGTATCATTTTGATTTTTTAAATATGCCGCATCCATTGTATCGTACATCTATTCCAGTACTTTGTCTTGGAATGATATAGAGTCGCTACTGCGCTATTGAGATGTGAACGCATGATATATCGCCGCGCGGTATTACCACGTACATTGACAAATGTGAGAAGAGAGGGACGCGCCTTCCCTTTATATACGGATTGAGAACTTTAAACTGACAATGTTGACTGCATTATGTTGATATGGTTTTAATTTATATGTAGTATTTTTTAGATTTACTAGCTGTCGCCAGTAACTTCGACCTCCAGGAATTAAAAAAAACTACGTTATAAGTTCTCTTCCTGGCTCTGCTCTACATTAATGCCAAATATTAGCGAGATTCGTACAGCCGCCTGGAGTTACCTTCTAACAAACATCTATCCATCTAAAGTAATATTTATAATATTAGTAAGATGAGTTTACAATATTAACCCGTAAGTTATTTTATACAAATAGTTAAGATTCTATGTTTTGAAATTCAAGGTGAAGCCTAAAACAACAAAGAAGTAGAGAAAGAATAGTATGAACTTAGCTATAGATATTTCCATAAGTAAATCATCCAAAAATCTGTCTTAACTAAATAAGAACGCATTTTCTCACAAGAGAAAGAATTCAGAAAAAAGTTATTCGGCAATTACGCGTAGCAATATTTGTGTATAATATAATTTTAAAGCAATCTCTGATCTAAAAGATTCATCACGCTCGAGATCCTTAAAAGCCTTGCGGTCAAAATTTTAATAACAAAAAAAGTGTATCCGCCATTAGTAGGGGCAAACAAGCCATGACGACACCCTATAGACGACTCACAAAGACTCCATCAAAGTCTAAACATTTATTACGTAGGATAACGCGTCGCTCGGGTTTTTAATATCGGCCTTATAATAAATTGGTTAACATTCGCTTTATGAAGGGAAAACCTATTAACGAACGGTGAATGTATCAGGTGGTGTATTACGTAAGCTTTCGAGATTAATATCGCATTGTCGATATTTTTCATACCGAAAATATAGATTTTAGTGGTGTTCGATAACGTTCGTGTCGTTCGATTCGGTAATACGTGTTTTCTTAGAAGATAAAAGGAAAGTTTTTTATTTTTTCCAAAACGTCAAACTCCTATTCTAAATAAAAATTTTCCTGCCCAGTATTTCATGAGCTATCAAATTGCTCATTTTATTTTAGGACATTTTTTTTAATTTTCAGAATTATTCTATTGGTAAAGTTCATATGGTAATGTCCAAAATATTTACTTATTTAAGTTTTAATTCTGCCATCCGTTATTTTTCGAAAGCATTCGTAATAGCCACCCCAAATGTTGTGTAAACACCCCTAAAGCGAAGCGCGACAAAATAAAATATCTATTTCTATTAAGGATAATGATAGGCCGTCTTAAACATGACTTAATATCAGTTGGGAAAAAATTAGTATCATCAGTGTGGGGCGCTTACATTTATTCCGAGCAAAGATGCTTTTTTTTTACATTTTTTATGCTCTTAATTTCAGCTAGTTACTTTAGTTTTCCAATTTTAATGTGCAGCAATGTATTTGGAATAAATTAATTTCTTTTTCTGTTTTGTCTATATCTAAAAAGGTTTTACTTAATAAAAACAATAGTGACGTAATGCTTGTAACGATGTAAGTTGCGAAACAATCGTTTGTCATCGATGATAACTCGGTATTATGTGGTCTATTGTGTAACGCTTCAATGGATAGAGTACCGTTAGCAAATTCATAACAGATTTTATATTATTTTTACATCATTATTAATTTTATATTTGGTACTGTTAAATCGTTAGAATTAGAACTATCAACATACAATGATTTAAAATTACTTACAATCTAAACAACTTAAAACAATCTTGTAATATTTTGTAGAAATGAGTCAAGGTTTTTATCACTAACCTTGGCTTTCGGAGACTAAAACATTCCTATTATCTTTGACAAAACAGAAATAAAGATATCTTTCCATTCGATACTCAAAACAATTAATATGTTTGTTAATAAAATGCTTTTGACCATAAAGTAACTAATATGTGAATTGTTTATAAATGTTTTAGTTGTGTTTAGGTTCCCATTGTTTTGTTTCAATGTTTCTCATTGTCTGACGCTACTTCCGAAGCTATCTATAAATAAGGGAACGTCATAAGTAAAACTTACATCATTATCGAGAGCCTCTGCCTGTGTCTTAATCGACGGGAAACATTCGTTTCTACGTACACGTTACCCCTACCATTGTATACCGAAATAAACTCACATCTAAATTCTTATTAAGAAGTGCAAAACAAGTTGTACATTTCTTTTTAGATTAGATTTAGTAACACGTAATCAGTAGACGTTTGTATGACAAGAAATTAATATTATATATATGTTTGCTAAAAGTGATATGTAACTACCTAGTTTTAATACCTTTTACCGCTACGCGTTTTCTACCTATTGCGTTTTTTTTATAATTTTAACAAAGTAATACGACTTATTTAAATAAAAAAATAATTAATATATTTTTATATTAATACGCATTTACTAGTTATCTCGACAGAAACTCACTTTTATCTTGTTTCGAGTGAGTTTTAATAGTACTAAGATCTCCCAGTATAGTGAATTATTTATAGAGCAAAAGTTCGGTTTTGTTTTGTGTTGTTAGCGGGGGGTAACATTTTATTAACTGCCCTCGTAACTGTGTGGTGATTGTAGTTGCTCACAACTGTTGTTTAAGTATAAAGTTATTTTACACTTACACAACTTACGGACTTTTCAAAGTATATAAATAATAACTTTAACACGCACATATCTTTTTGTTCTAGTTTCGATGGAAAGCCTTTTTCAGTTGCATATTAATTTTAACTACACTTATAACAGAAGAGATCCAATGAAGTACAGTCTTTAAGAATGTCGGTGGCGCAATTCTAAGCGCTTGACCTGACCGAAATTTACACGTCCCGGTTCAATCCCCGTCGTATACCAATGTGTTTTTCGAATTTCATATATTCTTATGCTAAAGGAGAAGCTGATACAAGCTGCATATATCTCAGAAGATATTCAAAGATATGCTAAAAATCAACCCACACAGAACCCGTGTGGTTTAGTCAACTCTTACTGGGATAGGCTTCGAGCCCCTGGATGAGGACATTTATGAGTTGGCAATATACTATTTTTTTTCCTAAAAGGTTTCGTTTCAGGGCTGTAAAATCGTTTTAATATTCTCCTTCTATAATAAATTACGATAAAATCAAATCGATTTTCCTTTAACTGTAATTAATCGAGTCTCACTCTTCGCCCCGACGCTTAATAACTCGCTAACAGTCGCCGACGTCGCGTCAATAATGACATGTAACGGAACTAAACGGATCAATTCCAACCCCTTTTCAACCCTTTAGCGGGTCGCAGGTGCGCACCTGTCAATTTTAATAAACGACAATTTTCAACGCTTTTAATTTTTGATTCCATTTTGTGGCATCGACACGTGCATTGTGCGGGAACTTTAGACGTCAATAATATTATTTATTTGTTTAACAATAAAGTTTTAATTTGATGATACTGGATGATACAAATTAATATTAGAACAAAATACATTACTTTTAAAAATATAATGAATATTAATTGTGGTGTTAATTTGACTCGTTCTTTGTTTAATTTAATGGTTTACGTTAAGGTATCAATTTTT
This sequence comes from Papilio xuthus, assembly GCF_000836235.2. Taxonomy (NCBI): domain Eukaryota; kingdom Metazoa; phylum Arthropoda; class Insecta; order Lepidoptera; family Papilionidae; genus Papilio; species Papilio xuthus. The sequence goes on along the minus strand of NW_013530970.1, from coordinate 359,511 downwards.
CAACTATCCCATTATTCGATCCTAAGCAAACATAAGTCACGTAATTAGGGTCTTATTAGTGGGGCGATGTTATAATTTCGTGTTGGAGCTTCCAAACAATATGAGGGAATAAATATTTATTAAAGGGCCCGAAAGTGTCCTCTATTGGGTATCCACATGGATGTTAGAAACAGTTGACCACTATCGGAGGCGCCATTTACACCTTAAAAAATTTATAAACCGAATTATATTAAAATCTAACTTTATGTTTTTCTTTTTTGCAGGTAAGAAAAATGTCACCTAAGTTAAACAGAAAAATGCTGACACACTGAAATTGCATTGGCTATTATTTCTTTACATCTGTAAGTTTCACGAAAATTCATTTAAAGCGGGCCTTTAGTGTACATTTTTCACACTTTCAGTCTTTCTTATTATATTTGCAATTATATTACTATTACTATGTCAGTTGTACGCCGTGACTCTCCTTATTAATATTATAAATACGAATGTTTAGATAGATAGATTGATGCGTGGATGTTTGTTAGAAGGCATCTCCACAACAGCTAAACGTAACTCAAATTTGGCATAGCTGTAGAACTTAGTCTGGAAGACCACATCGACTATTTATTATGTTTATTTTTTTTAATTCTGCACCGGGAATGTCGCGGGCAATCAACTAATAAATGTAGAATGCAATATTTTGTACTGTAAATTGCCGCATCCATACTATAGTGGCTCCTAACCTATCATAGTTTGGTCAAGCATCGCTGAAATATGCAGCCCCCGAGGCCGTCCTGTGCCCGCTGTTGTCACGCCGCTCATTATTTACCCTTACGCAACTCACGCGGTTCAAAGGGCATTTTATGTCGCAAACGACTCGCTGTTAATATTTTAGTTCTTACCAAGGTAACTCCCGTTGACTCTGACGTAGTTTACCACATTAAGCATAAGTAGACAGCCATATGCAGAGTTATCAAAGGCATAACTTGGGGTTCCACTGCTCAACGTGTTTTGTACGATTAACCGGAGTGGAATCTCACGATAAGGATTACTTTTCAGTATGTTTATGTTTAAAAAAATTTAAATATTAGCCTTTATATTCTTCTAGACTATGTTCTACATCTAGGCCAAATTTCAGCCAGATATATTGAGCCGTTCCGGAGATATCTTTAAACAAACTTCGATCCATACATCTAAACTTTTGCCTATATTATATTAGTAAGGTAACATTAAGTAGTGGGCCAAAAAGAAAATATTTCTTTAAGAAAAAATCTCATTCATTAATGTTAAAAACCAAGTACAACGTGTCGTCGAAACAAAGTAAACTTAATAACAGTTTTGTAAATCTATGAACACAATTTTTCCTCTAATGTATTTCTTATATCAACCCTTACGAGGGAAAAGGACAAAAAAACCAATTCCCCTAATAAGATGGCCAGGCCATACCAATCAGAGCACATTATCAACGTTTAACCCTTGCTATGAAGTAATTATCGAGTCGACTCGTTATATCTAATGGTTTTATTTAATAGGTACAATTTAACGCACGCGATCGGAACCGATTTCAACGGAAATCACACGGTTTAATCGTGTTTTGTTTGTTTAACTTGTATATCCGGTATTGAATACGTTGAACTTATAGATTATCTTTTTTAAACCTTTTAGTTTAATTATCTAGTATAGAATTGATTTAACTTCAATACAGGTTATAAACTTTAAGTTAAAATTAATCGTTTTAATATTGCATAACCGACATCTAATATTACAATTGCGAATGAATGGATGGATGGATGAGTTTATGTTTGCTAGAACGCTGAAATTTAACATAGATAAAATAGTCCTGATGAACGTACACATAGGCTTTATTATCCGTGCCGACGGAGTCGCGGGCAACAGCTAGTAACTATATAAAATTACTCACGATAAGTTTCGTTGGTTATGTATGCAGGGTTGAAATTGTCCTGCAAAATCTAACGTGTGGATTGGCCTACATAATTTATATTGTCATTAATAAAATAAAAATAAAAACTTGTATTAATATAATTTCTAAGCAAATGAAATATTCAATAACTATATAACACCATAGAAATGTGTATCACGTATGAAATGTAATTCAAACAATATATAGTTTCAATATTTGCTTTGGCTCGCATTTACCAACTATTTCTCTTATTATGTCAATAGCGTGGAAAGTCACGGGACCGTTTTGTGTAAACACACCGCCACAACATATATGTACAATGAACTACTAAATATTGAAGTGTCAATGGATTACGAAATCAACACAATCTTTGTTATTACACGAGGCTAGAAATGGCAAAACAATTGATAGTGTGGAAATAAAACAGATGGCAGTACTGCACTGTCAACTGCTCTGTCTCACTGTTGTACAATCAGCTGCATAACTATAGAAACTTGTCAACGCCTTCATTTTCTAAAATACTACACGTGTTTACCAATAGCAAGTATTCGCATGTGAAAGCATAAGGAGGGTTAGTTGAATACATATTATATTTTTGAAACCAAATACGTACACTAATTTCTGAAGCTTTATAAATGTATATATATTTACGGAGCTGACTGTACCAGTATAATAGATGAAAATAGTCACTCGAAACGTTTTTGTAAAGTAATTTCCTTGTCTTTGATTGTTTTCAGCTGCATAATAATAATGAAAGTAACGTTGTAAGTTGTATCATAATTGATATTTCATCAAAGTCTCATCTAGTAGTTACAGTTTTATATCTTTGACATCTATTGTAACGACTTCCCTGGACGATATTACGTCCCAAGTCAACTATTAAGAATTTTTAATAACCGACCTCAAGAGATGTTTTCAAACGATAACACTCGCACCGTACAATGTAGCTTTTTAAATTATGTATCAACGGTTACTTATTGAGGGTTCGAACAACTCTTGCTACTAAATGAATTTTAAATTACCTTATAATAACATAATCTAATACCACTTAAGTGGAACGTAGTGTAATTTAAAAACTTTGTTTTTTTTTTATTCAAACGGTTAAGTACTTGGTATTTATAATTTTAATACTTATACGTTTTCTAATGAAAATTTTCTAACAATTTCGTTTACGCTTATTAAGTATTTTGTATATTTTTGAATTAATCATAATTTATTAAAAAACTCTTTTAATACTGTCTTCACTTGAAATACCTAAATATAATAAATATAATAGTTGTCGCATTCGACTCCGTCCGTGGCTTTAAAAAAAACTTAATTAGACGCATATGTGTTCTTCCAGGCAATGTTCTACATCAAAACCAATGGTTTGGAGATACTTTTTAACAAACATAAATCTATACATGCATTTATAATATTAGTAAGATTTATTTCATGAAAACAAGTTTCAGAGGGACACAGTATAAGTAATAAATACATCTAAATATCATGAAAAATTCCCAATAAAAAGGAATCCGTTAGGAGCACAGAGTATATAAATCAAAGGCTCTCTAAAATCGAACGCCCCCAGAGTGGCATCTTCAGGCGAATTGATGGCAGCAGTAAATCAATGAGTGGCATTCTTCTGCGACCGCAGCGCCGCCTGCCGCACAAACACTTCACTAATACAGATTTATGAGTGGCAACACTGTTCTACTGTATGTACAGATTTATACAACTATTTTAACATATTCTTTTTATTGGTAAAAACAACGGAAAAAAATGCTTGGAATGAAAAATCAATTTTATTCTTCCATTTTAAAGGAATATTTTAATTGGAATGATTGATTGACATGATTATATTAAGCTAAGTTCTTAGATTGTTTGTCTCAGTAACTTTCATCTTACTAATATGATAATTGCGAAAGTTTAGATGTATGATGTGTCTCCAGAACCTATCTCGCTGAAATTTGGCATACATGTAGAACGTAATAAGGAAGAACACATAGGTTACTAATTATTTTTTTAACTCCGCGCTGACGAAGTTGCGGATGACAGCAGTAAATACTTCGGTAAATCTTTTTTATAAGTATTTATGGAAGCCGAGGTGACGTGTTGTGTACGAGCAGTGAACACCGATGAAGCATTAGCGGGGTCACATTGTATCTATCACTCGCATTTTCCGAACCTCGATCGTTGCTAATGGTTGCCGCACGGTCATATCGTATAACTCGGCATATGAACATTCGTACTGCAACAATTCAACGGACATTTTACAGTCGTACGATTAAATTATTTCTTTAAATTTAAAGATAATATGATAACGTGTATCTTTATTATCTGCTTTATTAAATTCATTTGAATGGAATGTAGGGTAATTTAAAGATTTATAGATTTTGCCCACGTCTTCTTCTGCGCAGAATAAAAATAAACTTAGTAAGTACACTGTGTATTCATTCAGATTATGTTATGTATACATCTGTGCCAAATTTCATCGAGATCCTTTGAGTTGTTCTGGAGATACCTTCCAACAAACATTAATCCATCCATCTTCTTCTTTCTCAGCCATAAGTCGTGCGCTGCTGGGCATAGGCCTCCCCCAAAGAAATCCACGATGACCGGTCCTGTGCTACTTGCATCTGGGCCGCTCCCGTTTGACCAGGTCATCGGTCCATCTAAACTTTGGCATTTATAATATTAGTAAGATTATTTATAGACGTCAATAATTTATCAACGTTATTCTCTATTAGAATTATAACAAAATTCTCCAACGAACGAGTGTATTCAAATAAAGTACAATTTTAATCTTATTTTACAAATTTAAAGTAGAACAGTTACCACATTTTCACACGAAGCAGTAGACGTTTTTGACACTGGCCGTCATCAGCTTGTGAATAATGTACCAATACATATCTCTCAATTAGAAAACCGCAACTGAAATATGCTTTCACGCGGCTTTTGTCGATCATATCTTTTTTTGTTTGCACAAATACTTTTAGGCTTCATCGAAATTTATTGACTGCGTAATGGAATCCGTTTCGATGACTCTGATTTATTCCCAGTTCCCTTTTTTTATTGTTTATTTTATACTAACTGTCGCCCATGACTCCGTGCGCACGGAATTAAAAAACATAATTAGTAGCCGATGTTTTCTAGACTGTGTTCTATATGTACGAGTATGACAAATTTCATCGTTCTGGAGAAACCTTCAAATAAACGTCCATCCATCTATTCAAACATAAGCATTTATAATAATAAAAGCATTTACTGTCAATGACAATAAAGAAAGCAATGCTAGCTTAGTAAGTTTTTTTAACGGTTAATTTTTTAAAGAAGTAGATTCTTAATTCGTCTGTATGTTATTTCAGAACTTCTCGTATAGTAAAGTAAAGTCTTTTGGCTTCTACATATGTAGTTAATACTGTTTAATATTAGGCTGTTGACTAGTGAATTACATGATTGCTTTGATTGTCAATCGTCATTGTTTGAGGTAAATTGTCTCTGATTGTAACTGCGGCCTGGTGTGGGGTGTCACGTCTCATTACACTGTCGCCAGAGGGCAATTGTATCGATTGTATTATAAAGTATTAGTCTATAGGAATAGTTTGTAGGTATTCCAGCGTAATGTGTCCCTGCTATGACCTAAGTTGCGAAGTTTAAGTTGTCCACAAGCTCAATAAAATGTAAATTTAAGGTTATTTCTGTACGAAAGTAGTTAACAATCTTACAAATATTATAAATGCGAATGTTTATAAGAATGGATGGATGTTGGTTACAAGATATCTCATGAACGGCTTAACAGATCTCCAAGAAATTTGGCATAGATGTAGATTATAGTCTGGAAGAACACTTTGATTACTTATTAAGTTTCTATTAAACTCCGTACGGACGGAGTCGCGGGCGACAGCTATAACATGATAAGTATGTAGCAATTAGTACGGTAGTACTGAGTCTAAGCAGCAAAACGTCCCAGAAATTCTAATTATTCAACTAGAGAACATTCTGAAATTGCACCAATAGTTAACAAAGCAATTAACAAGGGTGGTACACTTCAGGCCAAAATTCTGAGCTAATATTTCAACTATCGACGCTTCTCAACAGACGAAGATGGATCGTACCCGAGGCTGCTGTTATAGGACCGTAATATCTTACATTGTACCCCAGGCGACATAGCAACGACATCACTAGATAAATTTACACAAATATAAATGTTACGCAATTGTAATAAAGACGACAGTTGTGTGTACACTGATGTATTGTGCGTATGACTGTACACAAATGTATTTATAGACAGGGCCGCATCAACGTTGAAGAATAATTATTCAAATGTAATAGAGTAATATTCTGGAGATGGTACCGTTAGCAAAAAAAAACCAGTTGAATACAAATAATAAATTGCAAAAATATTATATTGAAATACGTAAAAATTACACTGGCATTTGAATAAATCTACATTAGTTAAAAGTAAAAATGTGAAAGAAAGTCTTTTTACTTATACTATATTATAATATTTTAAAATGTTATAGAATTAATAAAGTTCCATTATTATAAATACTTTATGAAAGATTTTATATATTCATTTATTAAAGTAAAAAAAGACGACAATTCTCAAAAAAATAATTTTAATTCCAGAAGAAAAATAGGCGCGATTTTTGCTGTCGCTACAAGAAATATTATCGAGGCTGATCTTTCAGCAAAAATATGATTATCTCAGACCGCATTACTAGTAAATGAGATACAGGATACCCGGCGTGTACGAGAATCATCATTTGTAACTGAGAGAGGTGAAGGGGGAGGTGCAATTGGCTGTTCACTTGAAATGTTCACTGTTTAAGCCCACTGTATAAACATATTAGTGGAAATGTGGCTGAGGGATACGTCAACGAAAAACATACAAGGAAATGAAATAGAGGAAAGGTGGATTGTAAAAATTTTTACTGACATAATTCATAGAATGTTTATATACTTTTGATGAATGAAATCTTAAAATCGTAATCTTTTATATCGACGGCATCGAACGTGTTAAGTATTACTGTCCATATCACTTCATTAATATTTCTTGAATTAAAAGTAAATAGTCATCTTTATAAATTTTCTCATCTAAAATACACGAGAGCCGTTCTTCTTAATATTATTAATTTACCAATTTTGTATTTCAAGATGTCTACACTGATTGAATGCCTTCAAACAGTATACATAATGTACATGTACAGTATCAGCAATCGTTTGTTTCCACCCTATATCTTTACAAAGGAAAAAAAATGCGCAACTCAAGAGTATTCAATCTTTCAACCGACATAATTATCGTCAGATATCTACACTGAGTCTGAATGTAGATCTATTGATTCTAGAAGTGGCATGAGCGTAGTTAAAATTATGAAGATAAATTTCAAACACCCTGCCATCTTAAGAGTATTAGATGTTGTTGGATAAGATAACGTTCGGTAAATTAAGAGACGCTTTACTTCGCCGCTAGCAAAAGTAAAAATCAAATTACAAATGTTTCGCTGAAAATGTTGCTTAAGAAGGGCTCGGTTTGATTGTTTTTCGCTCCGTACGCACATTTTTGACTCTATCCAAGTTATCAGACTTTCTTAATGTTTCATAAACGCAATAAAGTTAGACCAATCTATGTATTGCATGATGTATATAGTAATACTTTACACTTCACAAGGATAGAAAGCCACTTCTAGTAGTCATAGCGCACTGCTCTTCTCCCTGCGGGTGGCTTGTGGTGGCGAGGCGGGGAGGTTGTCTCTTGAAAAAGTCTCAATAACTCGTCAGGGTAGTACACACCGAATGACATCGTTAGTGGAAGTGGCACGAAGAAAAGGCGCACTATCTACTTACCGCGACGCGCCGGTACCTATCGGCCCTCTATACCGATCTGAATCTTGTATACAGGATGAACATTAATTACAAACTTAGTTTTCATACAACAAGACTTATGCAATAAACTAACAATTATTTTTTACAAAAGGAACTAACAATAACTGAAACATTATGAAATTTAAATAAAAATAAAAGTAGTTCAAATAAAAATACCTTTCTTGTTATTTTTAAGGTAGAAATGTTATCATTAAAGTGTGAACTCCTCATCTTTGGACACGTAATTCATCATAATCGTGCTCTTGTTACTACGGAGGTCAACACAGTGCGTATTACTTTTCCATTCATCTATATCAGCTGTCGTATCTAAATTCACTTCCTTCTTACGCAAATCCTCTTTCACACAATTCATACATACTTTCTTCAGTTCCTCTACGTTTGTAGTCATCCATATTCAATCTCTATACATTCTTTTCATGAAGTAAGGAACACATGAGTCTTTTTGTACAATCATATCACTTATTTTCTTGATATAATTACTCAACATGAAGATAATGTAATTTCTATAATTAAGTGCGAATTAGTGATGCAATTTTCACTACTAAATTGATTATTTAATAATAATTTTTAAAAGTTAACACGTAATTAGGACAATAGGTTTTTTTGCATAGGTTCTTTAGATTAATTAATTACTAGCAATATTTTATTAACATCCTGTATATTGATATTGGCTCGATTTTAATAACGACCTTCTACAAAATAAAATCGCGACTATGTTCATTTGGCAGACCGTCTACACTTGGACTGATTACGATTATTCTAATTTAAACTTAAACCTATAGCTTTAAGGTTTAATGTTGTGAAACTACTGCGATATGCTTAGTAGTAAAGGTGTACTTGAGTCGACCCGTGATCATGCATCACTTGCTCCAAGTATGTTTTGAATTCGAATTCTGATTTTCGAAATTGGAAACCTTTGCCATCAATTTTATTCATCTAAGCATAATTATCAAACTTAATTGATCCTCCTTTAAACAACTCATCCGAACAGTCCAATAACGAATCATTTTCTTAACCACTGTACTATAAAATATTTTCGTTCTAATTACTATTTTCTACGCGACTGTACGAGTACATTTTGAGAAAACAAATGAAAACGGTCCTTCGATATTCAAATTCTGTATCCCAAATTACCAAAGCTTAAACCCACCCCAAATATCAAATTACTTGGTTATTGTGTTTTGTTTTTCTCATCAGCTCACTATAGATCCTCACTAAGGGGCTCGTAGCCTACCCTAAGTAAAAAGTGACTAGTTCATAGTCAATCACGCTGGCCAAGAGCCTGTTGGTTGACTTCACACATATCTTTTGAATTTCTTCGCAGTTCAGGTTGCATCACGATGTTTTCTTTCATCGTGTATGTATGTAGTCTAAAACCTAAAGGACATTGGTACAACGTGATTCGAACCCAAGACCTGCAGATTATAAATCAAGCATTTAACTACTGAGCCATCGACGCTATTTTGTTTTAATTGCAATTGCATAGAAACGTAGACTTCAATGTATAAGAGGCCAGATAGGTTTGCTAAGATCACGGCAAATTACGTAGTCTCTACCTACCCCTCTTACTTATGGGCCTGGGTTGTGTTGTTAAGTTATAATCAAACTTTAATCCTTTTTAATCCGTATAATTTATAGTCACGGAACAAATACGTTATGTATATTAAAGTGGTAAGCGCTATAAATATTTGTTGATAGTGTGTTTTAACTTGCGACAGGTAAATTTATACGTTTTATTCGAATAACAAAGTAGCAGTATGACGTCATTATGTCTGACAACAACGCTATTATCGCATTACCTGGTGGAACAAAGTCTTATTGCTAATGGAAGTGTCTCTTAAGTGTTTCAAGAAATACTATGACATTTTAAAATAGACTGTACTGTACTGTAGGAACCTTCTAATAGATGGCATTTGTCAGTGTCGTTTACATTTGATAAGTTGATTTTAGCGGATTTTTTGAAGGAAATTGATACACGATAAAGGTTCACGTCCATAGGCCTGCGTGGGACGCACCGCATGTACGGCTCGCAACAGATTTAAGTTTGCTTCCGTCCGTCCGTCCGTTCGTACCTTTAGTCTACTGCAGGAAATAGATACATAAAACAAAAGAGTTTTACGTTAACATTGAGAATAAACAAGTTCAAAACTAAAAATGCAAACGACTCATGGATTTCTTTGTATTCAACGGATGTTATATCTAGTACTATAAGAAGGTTGTTCTAGAAGTTTTATTACCTACTAGCGTGAGGTTTAACTTGACCTTGACACGGTGACCTCTCCACTCGCGGCGCAACTCCCTGCTACGAAGGTGAGGATAAATCCATGGGTAGTCATGCAAATATAACATCTAAATGTTCTACAGTAATGTTGAATTAAAATATTAAAAATTAATCAATAATCTACCAACCAATCATTGTAATATACAACATGATAGTACGACAAAGAATTTATTTCTTATATGTTACTATAATTTTACTAACTAAATTGTAAAAGAGCGTGCTTTGCAAAGTTAAGTAGGATTCGCCGAAATTAGAAGAATTAAAATGTTTACGGGTTTAATTGCAAATATAATATTAACACTCAAAACAAAATGACGTCACTAAACACATTCATTTGTTTTTTGTGTAAATTTTTAATTTCTTACTGTTATTGAAGAGATTTCGATTCGATGTAAAGTGTTGCGTTAGAAATCGATAACCTGAATAAATATTGTTGAATATCTTGTATTCAGAACTATGTCAATAGAACTGTTCATAGCTGAATGCAAATTCTTTGTGCATCATAACATTAAATCAATCATTTATGTCGGTAAAGAAGGCAAAGATCTTTCCTATTGCACTAGAACAAAAGTGAACGTTCATATTAAGCACACTTAAAAAAATAAGATGCCTAAATAATAAAGTGTAATAGACAATGTATCTCTGCTGACCCTATTACTATTGTAAAAATCATCATGAGTCCTCATCCAAAGAGTTTTTTATACTCTACAAAGTTAATAATCCGATTTATAAAGCCTACAAGTTACGCGCTACGTGCTACGCTTCGCATGTGCTACGAAGATTTTATAAGACGCGTATTTAAAACACTGATAAATTATTCTTATTCGCATAAAAGATTTGCTTCTTATGACGAGCTAAAAGTTTAACAAAACAGTCGCCCTCTATGTACGTAAAGATATATCGAGCTGGTAATATCCGCGATCGACACGCGATCGTAAAACAACTGCTATCGAGTGCATTCATTGCTAGACTTGACACAAATTGATTCTACATTTGCAAGGCTACATTGATACAGATGTATAATTTTCAAATAATTTATTGATTTTAAATTATTAATATTTCACATAGTTATTGTATGTCAAAGAGCACAAAGTATACGTTACTTAGAATAGCGTTTTGACATAGTAATTTTTATAATATTATACGTGTTTTAAACAAACTACTTATTATAATATTGTAGAGACGTAGTTCTATTCATACCAATTTTAGTATTGTAAGAGTTGAACAAATGTCGTTTATTTCTTTATATACAAAAGAAAATTTAAATGCTATTATTAATTTATTAAGAATATCTTTTTTATGCGAAAAAAATCCCACTCCATACTTTCCCCATCGGAAATTATACAAAGGAAAATATCTTAAGAATGTTCCAGACATGTTGCATTCATATCGCCTTATCTTTGTCTATTAGATGGATAGTATATTTCCTATAGTGCGGTTGACAGCGCGACCTTACCTGGCAGATTTACGGCTTAAGACATTCTCGCTTGGGGATTATGCTAATACCTATCGTTTAAAAGACTATTTTTAATTTTTAAACCATGGATCTAACACGATGCTCTTGACATAGACTTAACCTATAAATCGTACAGTGATGGATAACTTAAGCCTTTATCATATACTAGCTGTCGCTCCGTCCTCGCATAATTAATAGATACTAAATTAGTAGCCAATGTCTTCTTTCAGACTGTTTTCTACATTCTATGCCAAATTTAACCGAGATCCATTAAGCCGTTTTGGAGAGACCATCTCACAATCATCCATCCATCCGTTCACACATTCACATTTATAATATGAGTATGATGTGAATGTCTGTTAGAAGATATCTCTAGACCGGCTGCATGAATCTCGCTGAAATTCTTGACAGTCTGGAAGAACACATAGGCTTATTTAGTTTTTTTAATACTGTACTAGCGGAGTCACGGTCGACAGCTAGTAATGATAAAGCTGACCGTGTCATACTCAAACGATAGTAAGACGATACAAGTTCCCTAAACCAAACGGTTCCCTAAAGAAAAACAACGCACACATGCGAACTGTAGACGCAAATGTATGGACAATGTTAGAGGGTAGTGCAATATTTATCTACCCCTGGACAGTGCTAGGGTTTTATTGGGACAGTGGTCTGGTCACTTCGGAATTTGCGCTATTTATTTATTGTACCGTGCTTCGGGCCGTGACATATGTTGATACTGTTCCGGGCAAAAGTGTTAACGGCAAATTTTCACATTCAACATTTGTCTGTAAGATTTTTTTATTATCAATACTTTTGAACTTCAAAAAGCCAGCCAAGACACAAATTTCACCAACGAAATAAATTTCAAGTAAGTATTTGTATTTATTATGTATTTACTTAAACCAAATGGATTAACATGATGATAAAGTAATACATACATATTTAACTAATCCGTCAACAAAATGTTTACAAACCCTTATATCTTATTTTTAATGAAAATAAAAGAAATTAATTTTAAGAAAACAGTTATGTCGCGAAGTGTACATTGGAGTATATTAAACGGCGGAGAAGGCGCTGAGTGCCGCCAACATTTGGTTTTTATACACCAATACTTTGTCGCATTCTTGCCGACTTTTGTATATTGCAAAAGCTCGGCTAAGGAATCTTATAGACACGGCAAACACGTAATAAAAATATAAAATGAATTTAGGTTATTAGTTTTTTGTACAGCTTTTGCACTCTTCTGTTACTCATTTATGAATTCTTCCAAAAAGTCAAGTAAATCATTTTGAGACCAGACATTGTCTCTCAAACTTAATCTATCTGTTAGCTTTAATTTGAGGCACGAAGAAAAATTTAGTTACTTCAACACCTTTCTTTTCGATATGTGTCATAATGTCCGCTACCATACTTTCCTAAGTCTACATTCCGCACGGCAAGTCCGTCTCGGAAACTAATAAGCCTACACGGAGCTAATAAATCTCGCATAATGTCGCCGACGACGTTATTGATTCCTGTAATTTGGACTCGTCTCCCGCATTTTCCTTTTCACAAGAATGCAACTCGAACCCTTCGCGAAACAAACTGAATAAAATAAATACAGTAACAGACGAATGTGCAAAAACAATTAAGCATCAACATCACCAATAAACCAAGTTAGTTCCACCAAACAAATATCTATAAAAATGATTTTTTTTAAATTTAACAACTCACTCACGACTCCGTCAGCGCGGAATGAAAAATTTCATCAAGATCCATTGAGATATAATGGAAATTCCTTCTAAAAATATTCATCCATACATTTACCTTAACTATCGCATTATTAATATTAAATAAATATTCATAAAATAAATGAAAACCACACACACACACACAGGTTGATAAATAAGGTAAATTTACAGGTCATTAACGAAAATGACCAATCCCATAAAAGTGATTGTGACGAAACATTACATTGCCAATTAAAATATCGGTTGAATAATTAATACGATCGCCATATTACAGCACCGCAGCTGCAATTGAGAGTGTGAATTGGACCGGTAGCACTAGTGATGTACCATACTACATATCGATAAGATATTTTAATAATCGACTGTTCAAAATGCACTAATTACTAATCAAAAAAGCCCACATAGGAAAACGTAAGGTTTGTAATAATTACCGTAAAGATTGTATACTGACCTCTCACATTCATATACATAAACTCGCTAAACATCCTCTGCCAATAATTTTTAAAATTGTTTATGACATATTTGCTCTCACAACAGCCGTTAGACAAAAGATGAAATTACAATTATTGTTGTATTTCTCTTAAATTTACATAAATCAATTTATATTTAAGTAATGTACAATCAGATTGCACAATAATGAACCATAGACAATATATGTTCCCAATAATCGATATCGATACTGACCATTTAATCGATAAGTGACATCACTCGTGCGATAAATACAACACAGGTTGTTCAATAACGAGTGGCCCATTACCTACGTCGCGAACACGAATTAATGCTGATTTTATTCCGCGACTCCACTGCTCTCTGCCATTTTGAAAGTTTATCGCTTATTGCCCTGTTTGCTTTACGTTATAATGTGCTTTTGTTTCCAGTAGTTTCTTTGCCTTCCAGAATTGCTACTTCGATAACGACGATATTAGCATATTTTAACTGAGTCTTACAATGTTTTATTTTAGAATATGCTATGACCTAATCCGTTATGTGTATCTGTTCTTAAAAACAAGTTTGTGGAATCAGTTTTCGAATCTTACATATGTTCATGTACATCTAACTAATCTATATATCGACTTACAATTAAAGCAAGTATAAGGAAAACCGTTACCACCGAGGGGACGGACAGGAATAATAAAAACTAATAGAAACGCTCCCCATTAACAGTTGCCGGCGATCGTCGATTTGTGTTAACTGCGCAGTGTTTACGAATCTTTTAATGTTTCGAAACAAGTTGGACAGACATTTTGTTTCTTACATATAATATCACTAAGTTAAGTAATTAATAGTTACTAAGTTACATAGTAAAATGTGATAAAAAGAATTCGAGGTGACTAGAAACTTTAAAAGGCTTCACACTGTTATATGTAAAAAGATTTTCGTTAACAAATCGCTGATTTTATCTAAGCTTGGTTTTAAACTATTTCTAATTTTGTGTATATTCACCTCGTTTTACGCTACTAAATGTTTATTGATTTAAATATACATATCCTTATCCATGAGTTGTGTATTAAAAAAACATTGTATAAATAAAAAACTTATACATTGTGAATGTAGTATAGTATGATTGTAGTAGCTTATTGCCGCGGTCAGTGTTTGCGGCGCTCTTCTGTCAACGCTGTCTCTACACGGGCATTGCTAAACAAACTTGCCGCGGGCTATTGAAAGTACAGTCAGATTCGCACGCGTAGAAATCATAAGAAATTAAAAATTTAATGCCAGACTTCAATTTGATACGTCAATAGCCTAATGGTTACCATTACACCATTCGAGTACTGACATAGATTATGTCCTAGCACAAGCATAGAGCTTAGTTGGAAGGGTACAAGAAATATTTTTAAATTGTACATGTAGGTACTGATTACGTTTTGTTCGATTGAACAAGTGGCAAACGATAAAGCTATATCGTTAAAATAGAGAAATGACCACTGCACAAAAGACTGCTGAGTTGGGAGGTTGCAGATGTACGTTCACTAAATAACGAATAACAATGCAGTACTTCTCTTTCTCTACTTTTTACATTACAGATCTAATAGTCAGTCTAATAACTCTGTAGTCGATGTCATTCACATTGCTAAGAACCGCACAAAACGGAGAAATCCACACCAAGAGAGAGGGAGACAGAGAGATAGGAGTTTTACATTAATATTAATCATATTACACTAACAAAGTATCTGACTGTACCGTGAGTTACACCAAGCGCAGGCACAATGCAAACAAAAGAACAATCGTGCGCCGCACAAATCTTAATCTTAGCATTCATTATGCCAGGCAAAATGGCGAACCTGAATTTGTTCTAGCCAAGACCGAACCGACACGCCAACCGACCACGGAGTAGCTTTGTTGATGTTTATTTTAATTGCAATTACTCGTATATTTATTGAAATACCAGCTTAATATATTTTTGACTTCTAGCCTTCAGCCTTTATGTTTCCAAATAATTTACTCTCAAAACAAATCAAAAAGTAGAATTTGGTATATTTGGCTTAGAATTTTTACTATATACGTGGTTTTCTTGTTTCTTGTAAACTGTTAATTTAGACGTGCGTATTATATATATTTATAATTTGGTGTTTAGGTTATTTTATACGTGGATATTTCATCATCTTTAAAATGAAGAACAAATTAAACAGTTCAAGTAAAATAGTCTATTACTACTCTACTCTATTTTTTTACCACGATAACATCTCCATAGTGTTTCCTGTTCCAATCTAGCATCCACACATTCGCGGAGGCACACAATACACCTGTAACAAACGGGCAATCGTAGCGGGGACCTAATGAGAGAGAATATTACCCGATCGCCCCGCGGCCTTTTTAATTTTCCACGGAATCGCCTCCCCGGAGAGAGGGACAGGGGAGGGGATACTCTGCACTTCTTAACAAGGGCCGCA
Source organism: Papilio xuthus (assembly GCF_000836235.2). Lineage (NCBI taxonomy): Eukaryota > Metazoa > Arthropoda > Insecta > Lepidoptera > Papilionidae > Papilio > Papilio xuthus. The sequence continues at coordinate 343,385 of NW_013530970.1, read as the reverse complement.
TTGAACGTCACTTGCTATATTTCTTGAAGAGCTCAAAACCTGAGGTGTGTCAGTTCAAAATTAATAGATGATTAGTTCACAGATTATTCTAAGTTATTCGAAAAGTTTTTAGTAAGGTTTCTATCTTACTAATATTATAAATGCGAATGTCTAAATGGATGAATGGATGTGTGTTTGACGGCTTGAGAATGGCTTAACGAATCTCGATAAAATTTGGCTTACATAGAGAACATAATAGTAATTAAGATAAGTTTTCTTTTGCTTAATATAAGGATTATTTTGTATTTTATTCAAGTAAGGAAATGGAATTATTTACAATCGGTTCAACTTTTATTGCTTGGTTATAGCAAACTTAAACCATCTTGATACTTGTCTTATATAAATTCCAAGGATGAAAACTTGCGATGTCTATAAGTCCATTAATAAGTCATAACCTTACCGATACTTGAGCTAATGCGGATGTTGTAATGACATAAGAGTTACGGCACTTTCATGACGCTGTAAAAACTACTCGTGTCGTTTATGATTATAAGTATAATAATTATGACGTCACTCCTACCGTGATCCGATACCATCGTTAACCTTTTATGACGTCGCCTCTGATGGCTAGCAATTATACTACAAATATACTACACGTAATAATACTTTAAATTGTGAAAAATCTATTTACAGGCAAAACCAATTCTGGAGTTTATTTTAATTAAATATATGATTTCTAGAAAAGTACCAAAATTATTCGATCATACTTTAAACTAGTGGTTCTCAAACTTTTTTGGCTACATAACTCTTTTGGGCAGAGTATATAATGGAAGCCTAGATCCAAGTGAGAAACCATATTTTGCTAAATGTAATTTGTTCTTAATTTTAACAAAAAAAAATGAAATTTTAATTTGATAGCATGATGATTTCATGTATCATCATGCTATCAAGTAACTCCAAAATGACTAATATCTATATTGAAAATGAAAGATTATTCGACTCCAGTACGACCAGTTATTGTTTTTACTTTGTTGGACAATGTAACATTTAATGTTATCGTAAACGTAACTGCGACCAAGTAATTGATTTATAAATCGATAGTGAGGAGCGCGGTCGCTACGGCCAGCGACCCAATAAGCCGGGAGCCTTTACGACCCAACAACTAGCCCCGCCGCTATTAGGCGATCGCTATTAGCTTCTGCTACATTCATGTATGAAGTGCCTTCGGTTTCGGATGCGGCATGTTATCCTATATATTGGTAGAATTAAGCGTAACTGTAACTAACCGCAATAAATAAAAATATTAATAAGTATGTCTGACTTTTCTTATTATTGAGATAATTTAAAAAAATGTGATAAGAGTTTTAACATTTCAACGAAACTGTGGACCAATGTATTCCAATTCTTTGCACATTTTTGGTCATATTTTCATGCCAACTTTTCCGTACAAGAACATAATACAACCTCTGACGTACGAGTATTATGAATTAAAAATTGTTTGTTAAATAACTTTGAAAGAAATATTATATGCCATATCCAATAATCAGTTTAATGTATTATCGTGTGTTCCGGGTACAATCGGTCGTATCTTTGTGGAGCACGTAAACACGCGGCTGATCGTAAAAGAAAATGCGTCCGACTGTACATACCGACCACGGACCGCACAATTTGCGAACATCTATTTATATATCGATTACTTCTGACCCTGTCTGTACATTACTTTGTTGTATTTGATATGTTTCTGTGTGTATATGTGTGTAAAGGAACGAAAGTACTATTGAGGGTAGTTTCATAAGAAGCTTCTTAAGGAAGCACGTACAGTTGCACTAGCTCAGTCTCTTTCAACTCGTCATAGCGGAACGTCTGATATTCTTTTACGTTCGGCTATCAATTTGTGGTATTGTAAAAATTATTCAGAATTAACGTTAAATTTGTTATTTCGCTGTTAGTTCTTTTTATTTAAACATACTTTTGGGTCAAATATTTATCCCGATGCTTGTCATCAAATCTTGCAAATTTAACTCACATCCCGGTTACTGATTGAGCTGAAATTTTGCATACATATATAAATCACGTGGTAATGCAATATTATAAAGCATGCTGATGATCTGATGATGGAACAGGAATGTGGCAATAGTAACTTTGCATTGAAAAGACACAATCTCATCGAGTCTGGGCTTGTTAGAATTGTATTGATTAATTGGATTTCATCTGTCTCTCTTATATATTATAGTTTATGTGTTTTATATTAATACAAGAATTATTTAGTAGTTGTGTATATATTTAACCTTTTGCAATCTCATAGTAGTCGCCAGTATTGATATGGTTAAACTCAGACGAAGAAAGTCGAGGTGTTAACAGAAGACGCGCGTTCACTGAAGCGATAGTATGATGTAAAAATTTGCGTAAATTTGCAAAATAAACGGTTGTATCTTTTGTTTGGGTTGGTTTAGAAGTGTTATTTTTTCACAGCACCTAGCGACTGCAGACCTGAGTATTTGATTTAAATTCCACTTTGATATCTTTACGCGTTTTTGAGAAAAGGGGGCTTGACAGACAGACAAGAAGCGAGCATACCATTTCCTTAAAGGCCGGCAACGCATCTACAGTTCCTCTGGTGTTGCAGATGTCCATGGGTGTCGTTGATCACCTCGGTGTTCCCGCCGCTCATTTGCCCCCCTCTCTTATAAAAAAAAGACGGACGGACAACAAATTGATCCTACAAGGGTTCCGTTTTTTTCCTATGAGGTACGGAACCGGATCATTCAACCAACCGGACATTAGTACATAATATTGAATTGTAGTCGTGTGAAATAATATTTTCATAGTTACCTTGTTACTTGCTTTCGATTACATATCAAATATTAGGGCACCTGAACCTATCAAAGCATATTTACAACCTACTATTTACCTATAAAATTAATCCCCTACATGGTGATAATATTTTACGGTCCACGGGACGCGTAAATACAGGATAAATACGGGAATAACGATGTCTTCTCTCCTGATAGCTTATTAATCTGATTTACTGGTGAATAAAAATAATAATGATATAATGTAAGGCCTCGACAGGGGAGAGGAGAGATATTGATCCAGACAGAAACTTGTGTGTTAACCTTATTATGTTTTAACCTTTTGCGTTAATGTAAAAAAAAATATTCAAAGTATATAAGAAGTAGTAACCGCTATCTGATTGGTCGTTGTCTATTTTTTTTAAATAATAATGAAATTACTGCACAGTTAACAGATTAGGTTCATTATAACCTTGGTTCTTTAACCAGTTTTTCCTGTACTAAAGGAGTCCATGACTTCCCTAACGATGTTAAATTTGTAGTACTTGTTTAGTACGATGTTCGTTTATTTTTTTTATTTTATGAGATAAATAGTCCAGTTTAAAACCATTACATAGTTACAAATAAAATAAAGTAAATTCAAGAAACTAGGTTATAAACCAAGGTGAGAAAAGCGATAAAGTGCATATACTTAAAGGAATTTAGTGCCTATTTCCACTTACACTTGTTTCGTGCGACTGTCTCTTTGTCTAGCAGACACAGGTGGAAATAAGACAAGTGACTTACAAAAAGTAGTGGCTTAACCGCTTAGTGGAAATTGGATTTAAGCCAGTGATGTTATCGTTCATATTATTTCGGCTAATCGATGTTGGGCGGAGTTTTTGAGATTGCTACATGAATATTAATAGCTGGAATATTTCGTTAATCTTAAACAAAATTGCGATAATATGCGCGGCGGTTTCTTGCGACGAGTTACTGCCGTTAATTTATGCTGTGCCACGAACTATAGCATTTTAACTCCTTCTGAGAAACGGGCGCAGCGGAAAATGTAATAAGTCAATTAAAAAAAAAATAATAATAGAGTTTCAACCACAAAGATAGTTCGAAACGCAAACGCGAGTTAACATATAGGCTGATTGCAAAAATAACTAAAATGTTTTTCTAATTTTGATTACGTATCATAAATTATATCATATCTCTTCAAGCCTGGATAGGATGGTAATACCAAACTAAGTCCACTTATGAGGATTAAGTAATTCGTTCGTCTCGAACGAAACTCTCCTTTATGAACTATAAGAAAGAAATAATCCATCCAATGAACAAATAGAAGATAATGGAACACATTGTCATATAAATTTTACTGTTTTCTGGACGTAAAAGTATATATATAAAGGGAAATATAAATAAATATACCTTTTTAGGACTACCTAAATAAAGAAATACATTTAATTAAATATTTTATTTTTGTGATTTGTCAAGTTACTCATTTCTCGCAGTGACTTAGTGGCGATCCGGCTTAACCGAAGCCAAAAAGTGTACAGTCACGCCTCCCCCCTCCTCGTACCGCACGTGCCCCCCTGCCCCCGCCCCCACCCCCTGGCCCCGGCTAACTTCATAAGACTATGAATTTAAATACGTTAGTCGATGTCAAAGGGTCGCGTTGCATCCACTTGTACGTATAAAATGCCGCTGAGGAATATCTTTATTTAGTACACAAATACATATATAATTTTATATTTATATGCTTTTTTTAATGGCAGGATGATATATAGATGTACACCTGATATGTTAATACTCTTTGCAATATTACAGTTCGATTGAATAAGTGTTAATATTTCTTACGAGTATTGCATTGTAAACTGCTAATGCAAGTCGTATGTTTTATTTATCAATTAATACATACATTATTTTAAAATCATCTTACAAAGTATTATTATATAATATTATAAACTTGTATGTTACTGTACAATTGAAAAAGTAAAGAAAAATAAATTTCGATCCGCCCATATAATACATTTCTTTAGTGTGCACGCTGCGAGCGTCATTTTAGCGCTCCATAGCGACTAACAACTTTCCTTATCAACGACGGATTGTTGGCGCAGGGTGTAAAAATATTCGGTCCACGGCGCGGCCGTCTGATGTTTGCTAATGCCCGCTGCTATCTGCACTGACTTTTTAATGTTACTACATTTTATATTTATCAATGTAAATAACTACATCAAATTAAAGAGCAGATCACTAAAAATGGATAGGCGATTGCTTAGAATGCGCCTATTGATGTAACATGACAGTTATCTATCTGCATTATTATTTCTAATCTATACCACCTCTGCCGTCAGTGACGAAATGGCGAAAATCAAATAGGCACAAAATATTAATTCGTATAGCCATTTATAGAAGTCTGACTATAATCTTATGTATTTTATTAGTAAGATTGATGTACATACATATACAATATCGACAAACAGACAAATTGCCATCGAATACATCGAACACAAGGCGGTTCAAGACATCACGGCCAGCCGACAATAACAGTAAAGGTCGCTGCCTTCATTTCATTGTGATACTAAAACTAGGAACTTAAGCGGAATTTATTGTCAATATTCTATTGAAATAATCAATCGACTATATATCAAAAAATCCACTTTCTCCGATTTTATACCATTAAAGATTCGATTTTTTTTTTGTTTTTGTTTCGGGAAATAAGATTCTGTTCTGTCTTTTACATATTTTTAATCACTTAAAACTTCATCAACACTGTTATTATATGACTACTTATTATTTTCACTTTATTCTTTAGTTCACAGTTTTAGCGGTTACCCAAACAAACACTCACCGATCTTCCTTTGCCGGGTATTAACGAAAAAGGCACTCCTCCGTGTTCCGGTCGGATGTATTTTCCGCTTGGTTAGCCAATTTTACGGGCAATTGATTTTAAGGCCCACTCAAATGCCGGGAGTCGAAGCCGCGACCCCGCAGCCCGCGACCCGCTGCCGGACAATGGCTTCGATAGTTTATCGGTGTGCCATTTTGAAAGAGCTATTTGATAATGTTAACAGGCCTGTAGGGCTATTTTTATACAGGTTGTTTGGTTTATCAAAATAGATTTTCATACCATATGATACATCTTTAGAATGTGTTTTTTACAATTTTAAGACAAAGGTACCTAAGTAATATTCGTTTGGAAATAATATTGTAAAACATAATATTACTTAGCACTATATAGTTAGGATAAAAATAAATCTTTGCCATAATTTTCCAGAACAAACTAACCCCATTCTTCGCAAATTGATTTAGATCAATCTAAAAGTAATTTGATCGACGAGAAATTACGAGTACATCACTTTTATGATCATCCTGTAACCAATAAAGAATCTAAAGGTTTTTCGATCAAGAAGAAATGTATATCAATTTGAGCTACAGATTTAAGATCACCCTGTATATCTTGATGGACAATGGTCATCGGTATCGACGGGTCTCCCCCGTGCCGCTTTACGTCCGGGCCGAGCTTTACGACCGCTGTTTAATTACAACTGACCGCGACTCCTACAGTAGTCGAGTAATTACTTTATTTGTTGATACGAAAGCGTTGCTGACTTCGTAAGGTGATTTTATGTTTACTATCAACAAGGTAGTTAACTGAAGAGGCATTGGAAGAAAAAAGTAGTGAAGAACGATTACTTAGACGACAGCAAGACCAAAACCCGTTGCACGTATTGGACTCGACTGGTAAAATACCACGACAGAAGATAGGCGTAAAGTAGAAGCAATTACCGTGCGTACTAAAATCCAAATTTTACTTCTCTTTTCCTTATCACCCTTTTCTTATAAGGCTAAGGGAAAGGCTAAATATTACGGAGGAAGGGAAATCAGGAAGGAGTAATATCCTCTTTTTGTACATCCCATCCTCCTAAAAGTAGACATATGCAATTGTCGAAATCTATGGATAGCGGTCGCTTCGCTATTTCTGTATATAAATAAGAAATCTTAAGGTTTGCATCTCTTAAATATATTTCTATTGTAACATTTAATCGATGTTTACTTAATTTAGATTTATAAAACTTTAGTTTGTAATTGAATCAATGTGACGAGTGTTCGATAAGTAATTTGCTGTGTATTTTAGAAACCGGACATCAGTCAAATAACTAAAGTATACAGGATGTAGGAATTTTCCCCCGCGTTGTATACGATAAAGGGGACGAAACCGGTTGTAACTATTTAATTAGGTTGTATTGCGTTTTATTTTGCCATTAATTAGCCTGTCGCAGTCATTTAAGCGATACAACGACAGTATATGTAGTGACTAATCCAAATAAATTAAGCTTTATGTTATTGAGACTTTAGTAGGCTTATTGAAACTAAGCAAAATTCTAAGAGTAAACATTAATTTAATATAGAAAATATTTGTTTCATATTAACCTCCTTACCTACATAATATTAACACAATATAGCTGTAAATTCTCATTTTATAACAATTAGAAATTAAGTACAGTAAAAATAAAAGAAGCTAAATTACACATGTTATCCACCTGCTGCTAATTATTAAATAAAAATCTTTGTAGAGGTTTTAAAACTCCAGTACCGTACGAACTCGTGAAAACATAACATGTTGTTAATTATTATATATACATGGTAATTTAAGACGTGTTATAAATGTAGACTTAACTTAAATTAACGTTTTTCGTAACAAATCTTACTAATATTATTAATGCAAATTTTTGTATGTATTTATGGATGATGGATTTGGCAAATATGTAGAATATAGTCTGGGAAAACTTAACAATACGCAATTGGCTACTAACTATGGTTTTTTTTTAATTCTGCACGGACAGAGTTGTGGGCGTCAGCTAGTTATTAACGTTGGTATAGTTAAGTTTTATGAGGATTTTTAATCTATTACTACAGAAATGAAATATAATTCAGTGAGGGTCCATCGCTATCAGGGTATCGCGTCTCCGGAGACACGCGGCCGCGCGGACAACTTCCTCCACATAAATTCATTACCTTCAGGTCAACATTTTTAAAAAACATATTTTAAATAGCCTTATAAACTTTTAGAATGGACATTGAAAATAAATTTTATATTTTTAAATATCGACAAAATGTTTTGTCATAATTTCATGCTACGTAGAAATTTGCTACCCCAATTTATTTAACCACAAATAATAAAAAAAAAATTCAAACATAAAATATAAAAAGTAATATTTAAAGACTAGAATAAAGTATGTACCTCCTTTATATAATTCTTTCGTTTAGTATATTAGAAAATATTGATAAAAAAAAATATATAATTCAAAATCCTGTCGTAAAATTGAAAGTCTTCAATTTACACGGCGATGAAAGTGCGACTGCAAAAAACGTGCAACTATATCATAATTTATTTATCCTGATGACCTCCGGAGTCCGGCCCTGTGTTGCCGACTGTTAATATAACACTTTTTAAATTACGCCACGGCGCAAATACATTGTATTTTTATCCTCATTTACAATATGGCGGCGGCATTTTTTATCTCTCGTCTGTTTAATGTCTTTTTTTTTGAGGTTGTAATTAAAAATATTATAGGTATTTATTGCAGTGGGAGCCCATTTGGTCTGTTTATTTGGAGTCCTAATCGTTCCATGTTTACATTAATTAGCGATATTTCACGAGTGTTTCGTAACTTAATTGCTGATATAAATTTCGAACGATGCCGCGTAGGAATTGGGCGTTATTTTTTTATTATTGTACCAGACGAAGGAGATGTATAATTACTCACGATTTATATTCTTTTGGTAATTTTTAATGGTTTTTTATGATTTATTTATTTATTACTTATATTTCAAACCCTACTTAACATTAGCAAACAACGTTAAAACGTTTTGTTACTGGAAACATTCGTAGCATGCTACGAACAGGCTACGCTGCTACGGGAAACCATTTAATGTTAAATATAGGCAAGCCAGTAATAAATAATAGTTTTAATATTAGAGTAACTATTAGGCAAACTATATACAGTGCATTTAGTAAGTAAACAGTATGTGTGGTCCGCAAGTGAAGGCGAGAGAGTGGTGTGATTGCACCCACAGGCTATTAGAGGCTCCTACGCACTACTGCGACTTATTCATCTTGATCCTTGAAGGCTCTTAGATCTAAACATGTGATATTGTTTTTCCGTAGATCAATCCATTTTATAATTGTAACTGATAAAGTTCTCATAATCAGGTGAGATTAGTTCTTGTAAAAATAATATTTTGCAATTTATAATTACTTAAGTACATCCTCATAAACCTCCTTAAATATATTTCATTTTGATGTTAAAAAAGTATTTGCATTAAATATATGCGTCAATTGAAACAAAGTAAATTTACAAAATTGAAAGATTGTTCCCGTCTTTATATGTAATGTATTATCATAAATTATGTATAATAATAATTTATAAGGTGGTAAGTATCAAGTTTGCTAGGTCGTTGTACACAATGCGATGCAGACTCGTGACCCAAATGTTGTGATAGCTCCCAATAACAGCCGCCGGCGGTCAATTATTGCCGTTATTAATTAAATGGATCCCACCTGGCCGTACCGCCCGTCGGCCGTCGCCCGCCGCCCGCCGCCCGCCGCCGGGTCGCCTCCGAAATTCACTCCTCTCTCTCATCAAACTATGCTGATTAATTTTACAACTAACCAACATCGCTGCCGTGTCGATTCCCGATTTGGGAAGTCAAGTTATGGCAATATAATTCACGAACATGAACAAAACTTTAAATAAAGCCTTACGCCAATATATAAACGTCTAAAACATTCACGTATATTTGTTTTTGCCGTTTATATATTAGTTTATGGTGATGTATTTTGAAAGTTTGAATAATTTAATAGTCGTAGGCCCTTTTATTTAGCACTTCAAATATATTAATGACTAGCTGTTTGACGCAACTTCGTAGGATAATATTAAATCTTATTGTATTTCGAAGCCCCGACAGGCCGCCGAAACATCGGCCGGCCTAGGCAGGCGCCGGAGAGCTGGCGACAAGCAGACGCCGGCGCAGGACAGACAGCAGTGTCGTTCTCTGGTGTCGGAGACCACCACCCACTTTGGCTCGCTGCGAAATAAACATAGATTAGAAAGAAATATGGCTTAATAGAAATATTTCTTTTGAATCTGATATTAGTTACTTTAATCACCGTTTGCCAAGTAAAACTTATACTTGGGTACGATTTACTTTCATAAAATTCAAAGAATAGCCATTTTTAATTCAATGTAAAGTTTTTAAAGCAAAGGAGAACGATCATAATTCATTGTAATTTACAGAGTGACCGTAAGGCAAGTCAAACAGAAACGAGATCGAAAGAAATGTAATCAGTGCAACCGACCGTACCTATTAGGGTGACCATAATACGACACAAACTAGAAATTTTCCTGCAATGTAAAAAACATAACGATACGTATCAATATTTTATGTTAATACGTTATATCTCAAAACATTTCAATAAAGTCTATTTTATGATTTTATTTAACTACTAGCTTTTGCCCGCGAAATGAAATGACGACAGGTCACCGGTGTAACTTGTGATCCAAGAATGCCAATGAAAGTTAAGGGACAGATCTACAAGTCCATCGTAAGATCTGTCGTATTGTACGGATCTGAATGTTGGGCCACCAAGGTTTCGGATGAAAGAAGATTGCACGTAGCTGAAATGCGTATGCTAAGATGGATGTGTGGTGTGACAAGGAAGGATAAAGTTAAAAATGTGTTTATTAGAGGAAGTTTGAAAGTAGCGCCAGTGATCGAGAAATTGAGGAGTAAAAGATTAGCGTGGTTTGGACATGTTATGAGGAGGGATGATGATGATATAAGCAAAAAAGTAATGAGATTGAATGTGGATGGCTACAAGGGTAGAGGAAGACCAAAAAAAGTATGGAATGACTGTGTGAAGTGAAAGGATATGCGTAAGAAGGGGGTAGACTCGGATATGACGGCTGATAGAGATGTATGGAGGAGTAGTACATGCTGTGCCGACCCTCAATAGGGATAAGGGCAGGTTGATGACTAGCTTTTGCCCGCGATTTTGTCCGCTGTTTATATAATAATTATAGCCTATGTTACTAAGTGATGATGTAGCTTTCTAAAGGAAAAATAATTTTTAAAATCGGTCCAGTAGTTTTTGAGTTTATTAGTTACATACAAAAATACAAAACTTTCCTCTTTATAATATTTGTATAGAAACGTTCAGAAGACGTTAAACAATATGCGGAGAATCGTAGTATTACAGAGTTGAATCACCATATGTGAGTTAAAAAGCAACCATTTTATATTTTAATACTTTATAATGGTCACCGTAGTGCAAGAGGAAGGGATGGTGTGATATCAAGTGAACCGTAGGAAATGATTTAAAAAAATTATCTTAGAAAAACGACTTCCCTGTGTAATCGAGCCGACACTAATTTTATTACCACTGAAGGGTTGGAAAAAGATTATAACTTAAGCAATTGTTTTATTGAAAAACATCGATAATATAGTAATAAGCTATTTGGCTAATAATACCAAATATTAAACATTTGCAGTGTGTGTTTTCACTGACGAAACATATGCATATAACCATTTTGTCCGTATCATTTGAGAGTCAATGTCAGAGACGATAAAGAGTCGAACAAAGATGACAATAATATTTTAGAATATGCAAAAGACATTTCATTATAGTCATTCTAATTTTATAATGCAAAAGTTTTGATGGATATATAGATATTAGTTACAATGTATATACAAACGGTTCAGTGAATCTCAATGAAATTTGACACAGATGTTGAAAATAGTCTGGAAGAAAACGAAAAGCTATAATATCTTATATATAAAATTCTCGTGTCACAATTTTCGTTCCCATACTCCTCCGAAACGGCTCGACCGATTCTCATGAAATTTTGTGAGCATATTGAGTAGGTCTGAGAATCGGCCTACCTTTAATCCCGCGCAGACGAATTCGCGGGCAACAGCTAGTAATTAATATATACATACTAACGAAACGAGAGAAACTGTTCAATATAAAATACATTTTATAATATTCTTATGTTAGATTATGTTATAATAAAACTAAAAAGTAATTTAATATATAATATCGGCTGCCTTTATTGCAATTGCTTGTCTATTGCAGTGTCTTTAAAGCTCTGGGAATTATTATCCCATTCACGTAAATCCATAATGTACAAAACAAGCGATTATCGACTGTATTATAAAGTGTTAAAGTATAAATTCATTTGTTCGCAAAATATCAAAGAGACGTCCATTTTTTTGCATAGTGCGATCGTATTAATTTATATTCTAATGTAATTTATGTGGGTGCTCTTCCTCGACTTTAGTATATACGTTAATTCTTTAGTCGGTGATTTTATTACACGGTGACAGCGACATATTGATTGACCCAAAGACCTCAATTAACTTGATTCACGACACGCAAGTATCGGTCTATGTAAAAAAATGAAATGTGTAACTGTGTGTGTGTTATTCTTATTCTATTGTTAAATTTACGTTACTAATTTTACTAATATTATAAATGCAAATGTTTAGATGAATGAATGAATGTTTGTTTAAAGGTATCTCCAGAACGGCTGAGTGAATCTCGTTGAAATTTGAAATACATATAGAACATAATCTGGAAGAACACATGGACTACTAATTATTTTTTTTAATTCGTGTGGATGGCGCCGCGGGCGACTGCTAGTATACAATAAGCGGCATGTAAATGATTTTATCATGTCTATTGTCTAAAGAAGGTTAAGGTTAACGTAAATTATCTATCAATATATTTTTAAGCTATTATTAAAGCGGTACTTTCCGCTATCGCTTATTACTATGAACGTAGGTTTACTCTTACTTTTTATACCAAAGAGTTCTTTGTAAGCCGCAGTAGATGACCGCTACGCGTGAAATTATAAAACATTACAAACGGATCCTAAAAATGTTCGACCTTCATAAATAATGTTTTATTACATTTTTAAACCTCAAACGAACATCGCAGCTTACTTTTAGATAGATGTGATTATTCAATGTTTACTTTGTCACATATCTATCTGCTTATAAAGTGTACCTAGTAGATTTTGTATGTTAGTCCTGGCAACTCTAAATTGTGAGCCTGGAAGGTCATTTGACTATTCGACCGTGTATCAGAAATAGATAAAGGGTGGTTTAGTATAAATTTTCTTATACAAAAAATAAATTAATGAGTAATACATATAGTTCAAATTAAGATGAATTTTGTGAGTTTTCGATAAAAATGATATGATTTAAATTCCGAAAGCATTAAATTACATCCCACAAATAAGCCAATTGCGACTCGAACAAACAAAAGGCAGAATGAATTAATCATAGCGTTGGTCCGGAGAAAATTAATATACGGCGAGTGAATTAACACACAGAAATAAATAAAAATTAAGAGGTAAGCAGGTAGAGAGCGGCATTAACTTAACCCTCCAAACATAATTAAGTATAACCCAATATTCTCGCGCGGTACAGACAAAAACAAAAACGGGGAAAACCTACGAGATTTTATTATCATTATTTGCATATTAAAATAATTATAATGAAGCGCGGGGGTTAAGACTGGGGGGGATGGCGACATGATTTTCATTTTCGTGTGAAGCTCATAAAGTTCCTTTTGAAAATCCGCGCTGTATAATTGACCCCTCACCGCCGCCGTGTGGGGTTAAAGGATCGAAATTCAGAAAAGGTTACGCTTTTTTCTCTAATTATTTATACACTAGTAGATTACCCCGGCTACGCCTGGAAGGGTAACATCGACATCTATATGGAAATCTGTGATAATTTCTACTTTAAAATTGAATAAAAAAATCTTGAACACAACATGGACAACGTCGACCTATATGTTGTGTAGAATAGACCAAGTAAAAACACAGTAGGCTATGTATTTCTTGTCTGTAAGAATGCTGACATACTTCAACATAATCTTAAAGGAAAACTATCGCGAAATTCGAGAAACAAATCCTTGAGGCGTCACTGCTACGCTTGTCGAAGCATAAAAACCCCCCAGGGGGCCGTTGAGAGCGATCTATCCGCACTATATCATGTTCCGAGCACTAACCCGCGGCATAAAAACAAAATATATCTATCATCCGATTGCCGGGACTTTCGCTACCCTTTGTCGTTCAACGATTGACTTGGGAATTCATACTTTGATTTGTTCGCCTCTTGTTACTAGAACCCGACGCACAAACTTTTTGTTTTCGCAAAACATATTTATTTTGAATATACTGGTATTCAATAGGGCTGTGAAAAAAATAATAATTATTTCGAACTATGTAATACTAATAATACTAATACTATTAATACTATAAAGATAAGATTTATTTGAAAGATAATTTTAATTACTTTTCAAACGAATTTGTATAATCGTGTTGCTTTTCCTAGTTAAGGAAGGTTCATTCCATAATCTGTATGATAAATCTTATCCTGTCTTAGGCTTGTGTCGTTTAGTATTTCTAATTTATATTGCACGTTAATTCATCTGAGAACAACAAAGATGGCTGCCGTGACGTCATGTACAAACAATTTACGCGCAGTGTATTACTGGTTGATATTAAATAACTCAATTCGTTTCTAATTTGTCGACAATTGTTCCCGACAAAGGCGCGGCACGAACGAGTGCTCGCCAGTATGAAGGAAGTCGGCAGCTAGCGGATAAGTGATGTACCCATACCACTATATCGATAAATACTATTTTTTTTAATTTTGATATAAATAATATATCAACTTTAATGCTATGACATGATTGATAACTTAAGCCATATTGTTCTTGCAAATATAGTTTGTACTACGCTAAATATTTTAACGTTTTTCAAGTTTAAGTGCAAGTCAAAAAAGGTGACTAAATTTTGCAAAGAAAATATTTTAAAATGTTAGTGACCACAAGATTTATGAAATACAATGTATTTGGATTTTCAATACATTTGTTTGTTTTGTTTATCCGTTGGTTTAATTTTTTTTATAAATTAAATACTCTTTGGTGAAATTAGTTATTTAAAACAAATATTAATTTGTCGTAATCGACACGCAGACGGAGGTGGCACATCCCTAGCCTAACAAAGCAAACGCCATTGCCACTGGCGCTGTCGGCGGTGCGCCGATGCGTTTATAATATTTCATTTATTCATAATAAATTATAATCGTATATATTCACGATTTGAGGGAGACGTGGGGCTTAATTCTGTTTAGCGACTCTCCTATCGCCGTTTAGCCGCGGAGTGAACACTGAACACATTGTACTTACACTACACTACACTAGGGATGTCAAAAATTTGTTAAAGTTAGACATTTGGTGGAAAGTGTTGATAGCAACAACATTATGACGCCCCGCACGTACTTGAGAACCGGGAGATATTCGAATTTTTCGTTAAATTTACTTGATTTGCATATTTCTCAAATATTTGAAATAAGGACCAAAGCGTCAAACAATCTATGTCTCTTATCAAATAATTTGACGAACGCAAAAAATTTACAAAAAATTGAATAGATCTTTATTTACGAATCTAAACTTAGAACAACGTTAGAGGATTCATAGTTAAATCAGTCGAAATATTCATTAAAAAATTACTGAGTACAATCAGCAGAAAGTCAGTAAGTGTAAGGAATACTCAGTGAGAATGTGGTTTCTGAGCGGAGACGGCGCGGCGGCTGCATCATTACGCCGCTAGAAGACGCTTCGTTACGCACTACGTTTAATATAATAATTACGTTCAACTCCAGATGTATTTGTTTTTGTTTCTACTGTAGATTGTTACTTAAATATCTCAAAAGGGGACAAAGTACTAATATATTAGTGTTTTATTAATAATTTTAAAACCATTGAAATATGGGTTCAGTATAGGTATTGACTGCAGTTGCACTTGACACATGTTATTGTATCTTACACTCTCATTAAGTATGTGTCAATACAAATGGCACGGTTTCTAAGCACATCTTAACTGAAGTATTGTGCTACATCAATGCTGGAGAGCTAAGAGAAATTAATCGAATTAAAAACGTGCCAGTGACTTTCCTAGCTCTTTATATACTCTATATAGTGTGATTTTGTAAAATAACGAGTGTTATTAGGTATAGAGACTTATCTTCTTTTTATTATGATGTAAAAAGGACGTTATTTCCTTTATAAATTGTGTTAAAACTGTTTAAAAAGTATTTAAATTTCTAAATAAATCATAATATGAAGTCGATGTTCGTAGCTTGCCGCCATTTTTCCCTGTCCACACTTCCTCCGGACGCGAGGCAATAATTTACTTTATTGTTCGCAGCGTCTTCAAGGAACCCGCGCCTCCAACTTGTAGACTGGAATTGTCTTTTGTGCACTATGAGTTACAGCCACGGAACGGAAGCGAACAAGTTTATTGTTTGATGGTTCAAACAGTATAGTGCCGGGATGACGCTTTCATATACTGCTTCACTTAAGTATTAATCTATCGTAATTAAAGCAGAGATTATCGGTGGCTCAGGGGATAAAGCACTTGTAACTTGCAAGTCCATGGTTCGAATTCCAACATGATCTATTGTGTTTTCGATTTACATATGTACACTTATCTAACGTTCTTACGGTAAAGGGAAACATCATGATGTGCAGACATTCAGAGATTCGTGTTAAGTCAGCCCGCACTGGACCAGCGTGGTTGACTATGGTTTAGTCACCTCTAACTTAAGGTAGACTCTTATGAGTTGAGCAGGAGAATGCTAAATGAGATATAAATGGATGTTGTTAATACACCTTGTCTACCAATAATCATTTTGTTTTTCTAAATAACATCATTTAAGATAACATAATATAGGAACTTCTTTGGTACACAAAACATTAATATCCTCATCCCCTAGCCTGCAGGAGGCTGACAGGGTGACACAGGTAATTTCCCTCAACACTAAGAAAAAAAGAATTAATTCCCCCGCATGCATCAAACTGTCGCTCATGACACACCGCCGCTGCCGCCGCCGCGACGCATCCCGACATCTTTATGAGGATTATTTTCTTTATTTTTAGGGTCCCTTTGTACTATTAATCAAACTACACTTACTAGTGTTCTTAAAAAACAAACAAAGAATAGTTTATTGATATACTAGCCCTACTGACTCCGTCCGCGCGGAATAAAAAAGCTTAATTAGTAGTCTATGTGTTCCAGGCTGTTCTATATCTATGTTCAGGGAGACTCGTTCAGCCGTTTTATTACCTTGTAACAAACATCCATCCATTCACTAATCTAAACTTTCGCATTTAACATATTAGTAAGATTATTTTACTGCGTATTTAGTAATTAATTACTGTACAAGTAAAGTCACATCGATGTTATTTAGTAAGTTACTTAATACACCAAAATTAAATATTCTGTTTGAATTATGATAACGAAATCCCCTTTAATTATTTAGAAATGAACAATAATATCGCAAATAAAACAATACATTAATTAAATAACTAATATAATTGATAAATCCACTTAACTATCTTTTGTTTAAGTAATAAATCATTTTTCATTTTCATTTTTTTTTTAACTATCGCCATATTAAAGGATGATTTTGACATCAATTGTAAACAATAAACAATTACCCTTTATTTAATAATTTTACAAATACTTTGTACGGGACCTCTTTTGTTTTATATATATCGTGTAAACAACCGTTGTTATATTTATTTCAGGACCATAAATATGTCTTCACCTATCCCACGTCGGGAACCACTTTCGCTACGCGAACGCGAAAATGGGCAATAAATAATTGCCGCGAAAGGGCGAATTATTCGAAACGTATAAGAAATAAATTCATCTAGACATAACGAATCTATTTGGATTAATGTCACATACGAATTTACTATACATTGACAATGAAGAGGGTGTATGAGTTATCAATTCCTGTGATTTTTTTATTGTTATTTATAGGTTATTAGTGTTGCTATTTAAATACTTTAATTTATAAAAAGAAATTAATCTTTTTGGTATGATAATTGGAATATAACTAAATTAATTTTAATAATAATTCCATTTTATAAATTTGCTAGCGCACAACGCCATCTAGTGTCGGATAGCGCAAATTATGTTACAACCAATTTCGTAGAGCTGAAAAAAAATTTGCAACGCTTAGTAAATAATTATTTTTATCATTAAATTGGAATAGAAAGTTAATAAATTTATCAAAAGAAATTTTTTATAACGATTTGATTTCATTTCTTTCATTATTCATAATATATTTATAATATTAGAAATAATCTACTTTTTACATCGGAAATAGCATATTCTGACAAAAAAACATGTTTTAATTAAATCTACAATGATCATTGATATTTTCTTTTAGTTTTTGCCAACACCAATATTAATAAACAATAAGATAACTTTTGTTTTTTGTTCAACTTTACAATGCCTCTGTTTCATTTCAACACTTAAGTAACAGAAGACGATCGTACCAAAAATCTTACGACAATACAATTCTATCTTTTTGTGTTTAAAAACAAATAAAGAAATTACTATAAACATACTGACAAATTTTCATACATGTTTGTCATTTATGCACACAATTTGTGTGTGTTTTTTGCACTATTTTTGTTAAATTCTATGTATTTCTAATATAACATTATTATGTCTTTTCTTTTGTTATAAAACACAAATTATAAAAAAGCTATTACCCTTTTTAAACATAACACATAAATGTAAGAGAAAAATCATATAATTACAATACTAAATAATATTTAATTTGTATGTCGTAATTTAAAAGCGTCCCCAAGCGGCGCCGGGTTATCACACACTGCTTTTTACGAAGCTCATTAAGCAAGCGAGCCGAGCACATAAATATCACTTCCTTAGCGCATTTTAGTGAACACAATTTTCATTTTAAGGTGGCGAGCCAACTCTTTATGATTATTTATCCCCGGATTCATTACGACTTGAGCTTTGCAGAGCTTTCTTTGGTCGCTACATTAATGAAACTACATTTTCGTTTGTTAATAAATAACGTTGCACCTGTCAGGATTCATAACATCGCTTACATTATACCAATGCAACATTTGAAATTTTAAAGTTATAATAGACTATTATATATTTGTTCTCTCTATTTTCTATCTCTATCTATCTGTTGTACATGTAACTTAGTACTTATTAACTTATGAGACATTTATGCAATATTGGTATGTTTATAATTATACTAGCTGTCGTCCGTGACTCCGTCCTCTCGGAGGTAAAAAGAAACGTATGTTATGTTTTCTTCCACACTATGTTCTACATCTATGCCAAATTTTAGCGAGATCCATGCAGCCGTTCTGGACATATCTTCAAACAAACATCCATCCATCCATCGCATTTATAATATAAGTAGGATATACGATATTTGTATGTCTATGATTATATAATTGACATTTGGTTCATCTTGAGGTTACCATTGATGAAATGCATACTTAGAAACACTCTTACGTGATTTTAGTGTTAGTCATCTTAAACTTGTTTTCATATTTACTTATGACACTTTTAAATTTCATCCCTTAATAGCTTAGCTCTTTAAGTATTTCACAGTGCACCGCCTTTCAAGGTGAAACTCTGATAATAAAAAACTTGTATAAAAATTTCGAACGCCCACTCGTATAGGAAGGCGATCGAGTACGTGACGGACCCAGGAAGCCTCCCGCCACGCCCATCCAACACATCCTCCTATCGGTAAAGGATATCGGTTCGATTCTGCGCACTGGAGCGATTGGTTCTTCTACCTTGTATGATTTATATCGAGAATAACTTCGTATGGTCTTCGTACGAACGATTTTAAACCTTAAATATCAAGATGTTAGGTTTATAAACTTCAGAGCGAAGTCTGACTAATATTATAATATAAATGCGAATATTTAAATGGATGGATGTTTATTTCAAGGTATCCAAAACGTCTTAACGAATCTCAATGTTTGGCATGACTGTAGAACATAGACTTGAAGAACACATAGACTACTAATTACGTTTTTTTTAATTTCGCAAGGACAGAGTTGCAGGCGACTTGAATAATTTTAAGTCGCATGTTTGTTTCATCGGTCTCAACATAACTTGAGTTGTTCTTATAAGAGCTAAGTATATTTGCTTAACTTGATATGAATTCATTTTTATTTTCATAGACCATTTATTTATTGAATGAAAAAATGATCTACTGTGTCAACAGATTTCGAGGATAACAAATACAGGAACGCAATGCGACTAAAGATTTTCATTTTATAATTGTCAAAAACTGTCTTCAGGTCGATGTATTTCTTTAATGCATGTATTTGTTTAAAATTAAAAAGTAATTCTGTACTACAAAATATCTGCAAAATATATTCTTAATTCTGGGAATTATTCTTGCGTTAGATGAATGAACTCCGAAACCTGAAACCTTATTCAAACTTTCGTGAGACATTATACTAAACTGATATATAAATACGGCTAAACACTCACGTATATTCATCCGATGGCGGCACCGACTAGTTTCGCGCCCATCGGGGGCCCTTTATCAGAATGAGTGGTACTAGTATTATTTCGCGGACGCGACCCGTCGCTCAGTGAGTGAAACTAGTCGGTGCCGCCACCGTACGAATATACGTGAGTGTTTAGCCGTGTTTATATATCAACTTATTCTCTATTTTGCATTTATTCATTAGAACACAAAGACTACTTAATATCTGTAATTCTCTTGACTATTTTTGTCATAGTAATAGATTTTACAACAGTCAAATACAACCTCTCTGTGACTATTTACATCCAATCGTAAAACAACGTACTTTATCGTCATATCAACATGACAATATTGCATGAAGCTGCGCACAGCTTCACAATGCTATAGAATTCAGCCCGCCCTCCAATCGAAGGATTGTCCGATATTCAATAGCTATCGACGCCACGCCCAGTCACCAAAAAAATCGCCTTCACAGCGCATGACCAATCGAACCTTTATAGACATAGGTCGTAAACTATAGGTACACCTTTTTATATTTATTGAAGATGTATTTCATTTGATTCTATTTTTGTATGCGATGAAATTGTTAGTTTATATGCGTTGGTTTTGTCATTTTCATTAAGAATGTCTAACAGTTTTAATGTCTTCCTATAGTTATGAATGATGTGTTTTTCTTTGAAAATGTATCGTACTCATAAAAAATTTGAGCAGTCAGATTTTTTTTTTAGACAATGAAACAAAAAGAAATCGAACTTCGGAAATCAAAATTGGCATTGTAAAAATAGGCTGTTAAATATTCTTGCTAAAATTTAAGTAGCTATCATTTTGTTTTAAAATATGAGTTTGAACTTTATGCTTTTCAGTTTATTACAGAATGAAATAAACAGGTAAAGAAACACAATATCTGGTTCTTAACATATTTTAGAAAACCAATATTTAAATATTGTCGTTGTTCTGCTTCAGAATAGATTGACTCGTTTTAATATTTTGACAATAATTATTGCGAGAAAAACTTTGTTAGTATGTTACCTTCATATCCTTTTGAAATTTTATATCAAATATATATTAATATGTATATGTGAATGTGTTTCCAATATCGGTAGGCGTGAGTGCGGCTCTGCCCAGCGCTGCTATTGGCTGATCGGAAACCAATCGATACCCAATACAGCCTTCGACCTTTCAATACTCACACTTTATTGGACAGAAATCTTTTTATTTTCATATTCCAATTTAGAAAACAATCCCAAGTTACTTTTCGACAGACTTTTTATTATACTTTTATAGTTGTTCTTAGAATTTTTAATGTAAAAAGCAACAAATTAAGAATTAAGGTGTTTTAATTAAATTGACAAAAAATGTCTTTCCAATTATTGAAATAACGTCAATAGAAAGACGAAAATAAAGGAAAAGGCTATGTATTTAATAAAAATTAAATTGGCTTTTATTTTTTATCAAAGCGTCAGAACAATATCTCCAGTACAATAGTACGACTGAATCGGACAAACTAATTTTTATTTGTTCTCTCTCCAATGTTTTTTTATCTATTTCTCTCTTCCTTTCGCTTAAAGGATAAAAATAATTACAAGATGAAAGATATCTCTTGCGACGAACGCGCCTTTTTATTTATTTTTTTCGCTAATTTTTTTTCTTTACGTTTTGTTTTGGACGCGACGCGATCTGTCCTCGCTTCTCTTGTAATTCATCGGTGACAACGTTAGCTTTATGTGGATATTACCAATTAATTATAGTAATTGTTGCTTAATGCGAAAAAAAAATGTGGTAACTGAAAAGGTAGCGTTTGCTTTAGAATTAAATTTATCTTCAAGTTGTCCCATTCTGTTTCATTGGAATAAAATAAAATTTATTTTTCTACCATACCTCATATGGTTTCGTTTTCTCAGATGTTCACACAACGTAATGAGATCTTTCACTCAAAGGTGCGGACAACGTAAACACTTTTTATCATTGTTTCCAATGTTTCTCTCGTCTGCCTTCGAAAAATCCGATTAACAACATTAATTTTTTTTACTGAAGTGGTAATATTTTTACTACATTTTTTTGTCTTATCCATAGTATTCCAACAAAGTCTCTTAATTCAATTCTTGGTCCATACTAATTAACCCTTTCTAGGGAATTCTTTGCGAGGAGACAATAATAATAAGCGGCCAAATGAGCGCCGATGTTTAGCTTTTTTGCTCTTCGTCCTTACGTTGTTTGGCTCTTTGCATAGAGCCGCGAGCTAGGCGAAGCTTAGTAATTAAATAATTCCCTTTCTAAACGTCCATTGTCGTAGCTCAGTTAAAAAGTTACCGTGTTGTATTTTACTTGAATCGAATTATAATCGTATCATAACACGATAATATTTTGTACAAAAAACTACGTCAATACAACAGCGTCTAATCAGCTGAAGCTATGCCATTTCTGCTTTCAGGTTTTGTTAGGAGCCTTAGTTTGGCCGATGAACAATTTCAACACTCATCAATCAACAACATCAATTTTACGTTTGCCACTTTCTAGATATTTAACCACATTCAAGACACACACATATCAAATGTAAATGTAAAAGTGCACACATAAACCGCACCATCTAATTAGCACTTTTAAAAAGCTTTCTAAAGCAAATAACAGGCCGTGTTAACCCGGACAAATGGCAGGTACGCCCGCATTAAAGTTTGGCCCCTAACCCTTCCGTTCCGGGGTCATTAAGGCCCCTCCCCGCCGGTCATCTTAATCAACCCTTCAAAGGACAATCGGTCGACTTGACCCCTCGGGGATCGAGTCGGAATCGCCAAAACTAATTATTGTTATAGGCCATTATTACTATATTACTATACTTTTGGGTGTTAATCAATATTATATGTTTTCATTAATTACATCAACATTTGTTTAGGCGACAGACAACAATCGAACGAACAAAGAGACAAAATCAACATAAATAATAACGTGTCTGTCGATCAAATTCTAAATGTAAAATTTTCACATTTTAACCCAAACAAAAATCAATTCCTAGCTTCTAATCCGACCCTGTCATATATATCACAACGCCTTAAAACAAATTCTATACCATGTCATTATAATTTTCTGAGATCAAAATGTTTTAAGCTTTGCATTCTAACTCTGTTTCGTTTGCATCAAACGGCATTAATTTTCGTTGCAGAAAAACGACCGTCCAAAGAACAATGACCGAGGCTTTGTTTTGAAGACATAATCATTTGTACACAAGTTGTTAGTCGGACAATGTGCTAGGGGTGGGGACCACCCTCGGGGATGATGTCCACACGATATCTTTACGATATCCGCACTTGCTTGATGGACTGTACTCACACAGGGACGGACTAAGCCAATTTTATTCGAATAAAATTGGTTATTCTTTTGAAATATTAATAGTATTTGTGTTAAGAGATATTTTTCGATTTCTGTTCTTAATAAACTTGTTTGATATAAAATAAAAAAAATCTGTTTATTTTTAATAGCATCTACTATGCACGTATTCCAATAACTACAGTGAAAACTCACTACAAGAGGATACTGTGATTTACTTACTCTTCTAGTATAATATAGTTGTAATTAGTAGAAAATGTGTAACTGCGTAAATAATTAAAATTATCCAATACGTCCCTGTCGGACGGATGGGTTGAACATGTCGGAATTTAATTGCGATTCGACAAAGTGGACCGCGGTGGTCGAGTGGAGAAACAATTTAATGGGAAAACTGGGCTCAGTGTGACCCTGCCCTTATCCTGAGACAATCGACGGCTTAGTGTGGACGTGACTTATGACCTTAAGTTTGACCGGCGCTTAAACATCTGTTATAAACTTAAATTTAATAGTTAGGATAATAGTTTGATAATCATTCGACTGGTTAATATTATGGGTTGTAATTAAATTGGAAATTGATACTTATTGGATAGTTTCTTTGGTACTATTTGATAGATTATTGTGTGCTGGCAAGAAGTATAATTTTGTGAAAATAAGTGTGTAACAAAATAAATTTAATATTTTTAGATGTACATGCTGCCAAATATCTATAGTTCAAGTAGTTTTCTCTTATCCACATAATACAATATGTATGAACTCTACAATACTAAAGTGGACAAATCAAGTGACCGCTGTTAACTCACGGACCCGAATTCGATTGCTTGTTACACGTTTATTGGTGTACTTTGATTGTCTACCCTCTGTTATAGCCTTCCGTAGTTCAGTACAACTTGTAACAATACAATTCTGTGTTCGTCCCAATTTTATGTGTTTTAATATTGTTTAAACTATTCGATACAGACATGGGAGAAAGTGTTACAGTGTTTAACAGAGAGAAGGTGACCAAGGTGATACCAAGACCATATAGAAGACAACGATATAGTGGCAGCAATTCTGCGTTTGTTCTGGCCGGTGTGGTGCCGGAGGCTTAATTTTGATTTTCCTTTTCTGATCCTTTTCCTGTAAGGTGATGAGATGGAGATATTGATTTAGCGGTGGAGAGTACTGGTAGTAAGTTGAAATATTCTTCTTCGGTGCATCACCGCTGTTGATTAAAAGTAGCCAACGCATCTGCAAATGTGGACGTCTACAGGCAGCGGGCGCTTCGCATTTTTGCAAATTTATGTGTCCGCTATTTTAAATCGCATTCTTATTTATGAAATAAAATAATAATTTATTCAAAAATCGTCAATTCAGTGCGATCTTTTACAATAAACCGGGTCTGTTTGTTAAATCAAGTCGTCCAGATAAAAAGGGTACAATCGGGGCCCTTTCGTCCCCTTTCTTTCTTTTATTTTTTCTTAATTTCAACTTGATCTCAATCAGGAGTAAATTATAACGGCGAGTTAACTAGAAGAATGTCCCTTGTTGTATTGTCTGCTCTGTGCTGATTTCTTTTTGCTCGCTTTGATCATTGGTAATTACATAGAGCTGTTTTGCTACGAAGTTTTTTATTTTATCAATTTTTCTTCGTTTTTATTTTTAATTTTTGGAGCCATGGTGTTGATTAC
>NW_013530970.1:304900-317022 GCF_000836235.2 Papilio xuthus | reverse complement strand
GGCAACTTTACATCGAGCGCTAGATTTTCAGCTTCAATTAGCAAACCGTGCGAGGGCCCTACTGTCGAGAAGACATTCATACGCGGCCGGTTAATTAATGCTCGCGGATTTATACCGTATTTATCTATACTCGTGGTGCGCGAGTGCGCGGCCCTCCTCGAGAGCATTATGCTAGATTTGCTTGGATTGTCGCTGGGGATGGGGCCTTCGATAAGGGCCTGTCCTATAACGTCACAGTAACGGTACACCTGCGTTATATGTATCTTCATATATAGACGTAGTTGTTTATGTATTCAGTGCCCTTGCATATAGAGTGTATAAGTAGCAAGTTCAGAGAAAAATAATATAAATTGCGAGTCATTTTTAGTAGATAAAAAGTCGAGTTAGGCTTAATTTTATTTCTTAAATTTAAGTCAAAAGTTATCCTAAATTCGATGCTCAGCAAAATAGAGCGAAGTCTAAATTATAAGAAATAAAGAGATATCGCGTGATCCGTCGCATCGACAATTTGTGTGGCGTAGAGCGGCCGCGGAGAGTACTCGTATCTCTCGAACGCCAATCCCCGATCGAGGCGACACCATTCGACCGCCTCAGACTTATCCGCGTCCAATTTGAATAATTTTTACATTTAAAATCATTCGCAACGACGACATCCAAAGGGTAACCTCAGAATCGCGACCATTGCGAAGAGATAAGAAGGAAACTCTAGGCTACAGTCCAAGTGATAGCCAACAAACAATCCTGAACTAAGATTAATCATCGATTCAAGTGTAAATATACGGATATCATGTCGTCCTGCGCAGAACATAATTTTAGGTGTAGCGGAGCGTAGCGTTAAAATGAGGAGGACAAAGCACAGTGGCAATGACCTTGGGCTGCCAAAATATTTGAAATGAGTTATACGTATAGACGAAATAACAACGGTTGCCAGTATCAGTGTTGTGAAGCAATCAAGTCAATTTATAACGTTATTGTAAATTCCAATGGCTAGTCATAAATTCTGCAAGCTATTTGTGGATTAAATCAGCCATATTAAGTGAGTGAAATCCTAGATATTATTTAATAAAACATTTATGTTCAATTTAAAATACTCTTCTACTGCAGTAGATCTTAGTACTGATATTCAAATTTATGTTATTTTCTGTGATATACTTTTTGATTTTAAAATGAAAGTAAACAGCTCATCACTTGGACCACAAGATAAATAAATTCCGAGTGATTCTTTTAAATACGGATTTTAAGCAGATTTTCTGTGGAATAAGTAAAAACGAATCCGTCACTCCGCCAAAGGCTTAAACGGCTTTTTGAATATTTATAAGTTTTTCTATCATTTTATTAAATCACTGGACGCTTTCATTTATTTCTATGTTTGTCTAAATAAATTATAATATTGATGGAGTTCTTTGTGATAGACAGCGAAATAGGAAATACTAAAACGTGCGAGAGAGACAGAGTCTTGTTCTTTAGTTACGAGTTATGGGCAACTGTCATCATAATCAATAATAAAATTCCAATAAGTTAACTAAAACATAGCGACTATACAGTAAACTTAACTTATACATTAACT
Source organism: Papilio xuthus (assembly GCF_000836235.2). Lineage (NCBI taxonomy): Eukaryota > Metazoa > Arthropoda > Insecta > Lepidoptera > Papilionidae > Papilio > Papilio xuthus. Next base: position 315,455 of record NW_013530970.1, on the reverse strand, counting down.
TAGTAAGACGTCGCCGTCTTAAGTTAGCGTTAACACCGATCAAAGTATAAGCTGTTTGAATAATTCAGTCCAATATCAGCACTAGCTAATTGCTGCACCGAGTTGCTGCAATCTGACTGAATAGGGGATGACGGCCGCGTCGTTGCTGCACGCCGGCTCGCGGGGGGCACGCGGGGGGCACGCGGGGACGCCGCTGAAAACCTTTTAATATCAAATGAACCGAAAATTGGTATGTGTCAAACGGCATTATTAGGTGGATTCATATAGAGCTGTAAGTGTGATTTATTATCATTTCAGTGTGCCAGTTGCATCTCTTATATGTTTTTCATATCATTTGTACTCCTTTTGCTTATCCATTGTTTCTCAAAAGGTGTGAAGTTTATTTTCTTTAAATATATTAAAATATACTACTAAAATTATTAAACAACTGTTTATCATAACAATTTTAATGTAAATATTATATAATATGTTTGTGTAACACAATGTAATTGGTATTTATTTAGGAACCAAGAAATTTTTTTAACGATATAAAAACATACAGTCTGTAATAAAAACTACTAATTTATTTGAAGATTAAAAAAAAAAGAATAAAAAACTGTTAAATAAAAAGTAACATACATGGCATGAAATGATTATTTTCGTAAGCGACAGCTCTTAGAGATATATTGATAGAATCAGTCGCCGCGTGGAACTAGCCAAGTACTAAATAATTATAGTTGAACGCGCGTAATTACGTATTATAGAGATGAGTTTTGCCTGCGCTCGCGTCTGTGTGCGCACTTACCATTCATACAAACGCCCGATTATGAGCCAGGCTAATTTCATCTTTCAAGTGTCTTTAATTTTTAAATTCAAAGAAATTGTAACGTGAAATTACGTATTTAATTTTATTGAAATAAATTAGTAAAAATTAAATAAAATTATATGATTTTAGATGAAAAGAGTGTGATCATTTGAATCCTGATTGATTTGACTTTTAATTAATTCCTTTTTTGTTTATTACGATGGTTTAATTGAAAAAAAAAACTAATTTAGTTATGAAATCTTGGATAGATTTTATATGTTTGATACTATATCGATGTGACAGGTATTTAATATTATAAATCAGCTCCCCCCCTTTTAGCCGACTTCAAAAAGAAGGTTATCAATTCGTCAGTATTTTTTTTTCAACAAATATCTGTAGAGTCAATGTGAGGAAGATCAGATCAGAATGTGTCAGCGAAGCTGTGCGTTGCCTAATAATTGTAATTATAATTAGGCCGACGTAACTGCCTCGCAGAGTGTTCGCGTAATGCGTTACACAGTTTTGAAAATTTGATAACTTTATCCAAATTCGTAGGTCGTAGGGCACGTTTGGGAAATCTCGGGCTCTCATTATTGCTTCTATCGCAGCCCGGGGGGCGCTGACAGCGCGCTAATGTAGCCACGCGCACCTTGAACTACATAGAACTAAGAAATGCCTGAATGAGGCATTTTTATAATTTTATAACACCGGAGTCTGTAAAACAAAATTATAAAATTATTGTAATCCACTCTTGAAGAAATCTTGTATTTTTGAAATATTCAAAGTGACTCTATCAGGATCTACATCATTTTTTATAATAGTATGAACATTTATTTACATATTTCCTTTAGTGCAATTAACACTTAAAAAAACGATTTGCTTCCATCCAAAAGAATACATAGTACAACGATTTATCAATATCATTGTATATCAAAAACAGGGTGGCACAAGAAGAATAAAAAAGCAAAGAACTGCTTTGCCTCACTATTATATATAGTTTATGCCATATATGTTATCAACGTGTGGTAATACATTATTTTTTAAAATTGATAGCATTACAATTTCATGATTGTTTTAATTCTTTAGCGATACTAAGAAACCGCTTCCTTGTTTACCTTCTGCTATGAATACCGCATCCATAGTCTTTTTACATCAATAATTTTGAAACATAGAACAGTCCAGAGTTGAGAATCGCTAGAGCCCTTAAGTGACAAGTTGGAGATGGATTTTTGTTGTAACCGGCTGGAGTGTACGCGTATCGGACGCATTTGTGTCACCGGAGTGCTTACGTGAGCCTTGTAGGTAGCAGGACGTTAATTCATTAACAAGTTGCTAATTTTAAGAGCTGTTTAAAGGAAGTAAAGCGTTACATACACATTACAGAGATATGCTTAATACAAAATGCTTGTAAGCGAGATTCTTATTTACATAACATGTCAAAAAGTATATGGATTTTGAAGATGTCATTTTTTGAAAACTAGCTGTCGTCCGTAAAAATACATAATTAGTAGCCTATGTGTTCTTCCAGACTATGTTCTATATCTATGCTACATTTCCTCTCCAAACATCCATCCATCTAAATATTCGCGTTCATACAACACGTCTGTTTATCAATTTACACTATTATTAGTATATTTTCGTATTATTAGGTAATAAACTAATAATATTAACGATAATTTAAGTAAATATAATAACATTTGTAGTTTTCTTTCTTCATTTTACGAATGCACATACAAACAAGACGATCCATTAAAATTTACATAACTCTGTCGCGAGATGGCGCTGCGAAATAACTCTCACTTATTTAATAATAAGAATTATAACTGAAGTTCGTTGAAAAACGCCCATTAAAATGATAAGTTATTAGCTGAGATAAATAACTGGAAGCTGTAGGTGCACACCTTGCGTCCAAAGTGCCCCCAACTTTGAAACATTAACAGCAAAAACACCGGCATCCAAGTCGGTCGGATTAACAAAATGTGTCTGTCACACTTCCTAATTAATTGGACTTTGTTAAGTAAACAATATCATTTTATTAGCATAAAACATAAAGGCGGATTCACACTGCGCATATCTACTAAAGCTGTTTAACAAATCTTTGCTTACGATAGGAAGTAAAGATTTAAGATTTTGTGTATGTAAACATCTTACATAATTTTTAAGTAATATTTTATTATTTTATATATTTCAGCTAACTTTCGCTCGTGATATCGTCCTCACGAAAACAAAAAAATATTAATTAGTAGTCTACGCAATTAGTAATTTAAACTTTAGCAAGATGTAATTTGATCGGAGGAACCCTACATCTACCAATTATTACAGCCGTACTCAGAGTTAATTAATCATCCCTTAAATAGGCTACCGGCGACTCTGAGTAAATGTGTGTAAAATGATAATTTTCTTCATAATTTTTAATGTTATTATTGTGAATGTATCTTTACACTCTTAATAAAGTCGCCGATGACAAGTCGGCGCAAGTCGGAGCCAAGTTGAGCAGTTTACGCCCTTTTTCGCGATGCTCTAAGTTTTTATTACGAAAGATGATACTTCTGAATTGATACATAAAGCCATTATAAACATTCGGCGAAACAAAAGCGCTTCAAACTTTCTTATAACGACTTTGATTTAAAAAAAAAAACTGTGTCTGTAACTCAGTTCTATTTTAATTTCAAACTATTAGTACTTACAAGATAATAGCTTAAACATACAATTAATACGAGTCATCATCACCTTCCTTTATCCCTACGGAGGGTCGGCAGAATATGCTACTAATCCATTCATCTCTATCAGCCGCCATATCTGAATCCACACCCTTCTTACGCATATCCTCTTTCGCACAATTCATCCACACTTTCTTTGGTCATCCTCTACCTTTGTAGCGATCCACATTCGATCTCTTTACTTTTTTAATTGCATAAAATTGTTATAAGTAGTTTAATTATATTATTAATAAACAAAAGACCAGTAGTGCTGGCCAGTACTACCCCATTTATGGTAATAAAAATTAGGAAATTGGCGCTTTTATAATTAAAATTATGACCAGATTGATTCCCACTTTATAACAAGAAACACTTCGTTTAAATTTATAATATTAGCATACGTCAAATAGCGGTGAAATAAATATTATAATAACAAAGGCGATCTCAATAAATTAAACATTAAAAGCATTACAATGTAGCTTTAGTAGTAATTAAAACAATCTTTGAGACGTCAACAGACGAGACGCGCCCTCGCCGCGGCCCTCGACTTCTGCAAGAATACAATGCAAATCACACGGAAACTTTTAATTTACGATATAATTTTAATATTTAGATATATAGATAGAATTATCCAAGATTTATTGCCGTACTCTGTTATTCTAACTGATCTACATGTCTAAATAAAACATATCGACAACTCTATCATTGTCTTTGAAAACAGTAATTTTGATTTCAGTAACCCACGGTTAATGAGAGTTGCGAGTTCATTATTAATATACTAGCTGTCGCCCGCAACTCCAATCGAGCGAAATGATTTTCGGACGATAGACGATCTATTGCAAATTTCAGCGAGATTCGTGCAGCCGTTCTGAAGACGCCTTCTAAGAAATACTCATCCATACTTTAATATTAGTAGGATTATTCTTGAAATGTACTTTTCCTACGTAACTTTACTTAATATTTAATAACATTCATTTTGTCAGTGTAACGAAAGAGAATAATATCTTATTACGCTTTAAAATGCACCTTTTGAAATTATTCAAAATACTTATAAACAAAAATATTAAAATCCTGACTGCATCTTACGTTTAGCACCTTTATCGTACAATTTGAAAACCCCCAATACAACTACGATGTATTAACATAAAACAATACTTAAAATTCCCGCCGCTCCCTTTCTTAAACTTTATTAGAAGATATCTCTAAGATAACTCAGTGAAATATAAATAAAATGACAATAGAATAATTACCCGAACAAAGCGAGATTCGCCTCACAGCAACCCTTTATATCGTTCCTGTTTTCCAACAAGACACAATGTCACTTCCTTGCTTAAGAAATCGTTACGGAACTTTGACCTTTAAAGAGACAGGACTTGAAAAGCGCGCGCATTCCGTATTAAGTAAAAACGAACAATACGTTCAAAATGTGAGTTCTTTTGTGCTCATTTTGTGTGTGTAAATTTTGAAGTCAAAATGCATTCATAAAGACGATTCTATTTTCCGTATCAGTAGCTTCACACGAGTGCGTATCGTATTTATCGCAGCTAACACGAAAAGTTGCAGAATTAATCGAGTATATGCCTAGTCCGTTTCTGTATACTCAAAGGTTCGGAGTATCGAAGGGGTAAGCTGAAACACAAGGCATTCTGTGTGCATAGTTTGGAAATCTTTAATGGAATTCATATAATAAGAGATTTTAAAATACTACTTTAAGGTCTACTTCCGCTTGTGCTATTTGGAGAAGTTAATATTAAGATTATAAATATAAATTATAAGCAATTGATACTGCATTAGATACAAAATTATTCTTTTAAGACAATCAGTTAATACGTTAGTAGGCTCCCTTAGTGCCTAAATCTACACTAAGGAAGACCACATCACTCTACAGTAAATAATTGAAATATACGTTATCATTTGTACAGTCAGCTGCATAAATATGTAAACACTTACATAACTACAGAAACTTATCAACGCCTTTGGTTTCAAAAATACGTAAAGAAATCACAATAGTAAGTATTTATAATTGGAAGTAAGTATAATTTGTTACCGAATTTGTATACAAGGTTCTAAAGCTTTGTGTGTGTATACATATTTATGAAACTGACTGTACAAATCAAAACAGATCTGTGTACAGGCAAGAGATATTTGTGCTTGTACCGCGTCTCCCTGTGATGTAGTATTCAATGCGTCTGAATGGCGTCTATTAGGGCGTGTGTACACTGACCGGAGACGTTTCTTTCAATGCTCTGACCGGCGCACACTCAATAGGACATCATTACCTGCGAACTTAGCTCGTGCTGCCTTCACATTGATTATATTTCACTTTTATTAATAAACTTTTCCTTTAACTTTTTATTTATTGAACGAGAAATGTTAAAATAAGTACTTGGGTGTGTTTTGGTAACGAATGCAACATTAATATTTTTAATTACTTGTTTAAAAAGTAAGATAAATAAATATGATAGAACACATTATTTTTTATGAGTGTTTCTGGAGTACATTCAGAAAAAGCTAGCACTAAAATTGCCAAGATACGGGTATTGTAGCAAGTACCATAAGTTGTGATTCGAGTTACTTGCCTGTGTAAACGCGGCACATAGAATCGCTCTCAGTCAACATTTGTCGAGCCGAATGACCACTGAATGACCAACATCACAGCGTCTCACAACGCTACAGTCGGCGACAAACGTCTTTGTGGCCAGTCAACATTCGAATACTTTAAAAGTAAAACAAACAATGTTTGATTAATACGATTGTCTTTTGTTCAATGAAATTTTCTTAATTGTATTTCTTTAGTAATACGTCCTCTTTTGTTATTTGTGGCTTACATGATAGTTGAAGTTCTAAGATAATGCTTAAGTTTATGTCCTTCTATCAAAGTACTCGACTATCTCTATTTAGATTTGTATTTGTCTTCCATTGTCGATCGCAATACGCGACCACCCCGTCATTACTGCTTGTAACATGAGCTCATCATAGCTCTGTTTGAATGCTGTGTTGACACAAACTTACGGCCCTCCTTATTGAACAAGTTGGCAACTACATCTCATATTACATGTCAGATTTGCGGTCACAACTATTTATAATCTCTTAGCAGTTGGACTGATGAACTCATAGTGGATTAGACTAAGGGTTGCCGTAGACGGAGAAAGCAATCAAGCATTTTTATCTGCGGCAGCAAACTACAGGCTTTGTATGGGGAAATTCAAGTGCTATGGAACAATTTAATACGGAACAGCCGACTCCTGAAAACAGTTCGTGTACTGCCGGCTTTAAAAAAAAACTTCGCCTGTCATTTGTCTTTTATAACATTACTATAAAGATTGATTACAACTATACATATAATCTGTTTTATATGTTTTATTTATTTTTAATTACAGTTCACAAAGTAGAGTATACGAGAAAATGAGCTTTGAAATGGTATGATTTTGGTGTATCAAGCAGCCTTTAGAAATTCAGTATCAGGTTAGACAAACATGACAGCGAGCGTATCGCTTACATCCAGCAAACATTGCCTTTGAAGCTTTATAGCTTACAGCTTACACAATATTTAGCAAAGCTATATATCAAACATTCGTACTTTTCTACTAACGCCCTTTAATGTCTATAAAAAAAATCACACTTTAATAAATATAATCACCTTTGTTGTATAACAAATTAATGGTTGGTGCATTATTTTGACTAGCTGTCGCCCCCGACTACGTCTGCGCTGAATAAAAAACAATTAATTAGTAGCCTATTTCAGCGAGATCTATCTGTCTATACCTTCTAATATCCATCCATCTAAACTTTCGTATTTATAATATTAGTAAGATTATGTTATAATTGTAGCACAATTAAACTAGTAACGAAGACAAATACATTGTCGTTTTTATTCATTATGTGGATGTATTCTGTTAACACGTTAGCTGCCAAAGTGATTTTTCGAAAAACGAAATTTTTTATTTTTTATTTTGTCCAAAACCATTTGAAAACACCTAAAAATATAGTAGTATTTACATATAAATGGAAGTATGGCTTGTCGGACACAGTCTGACACGGCCCGATTGAAACATTAGCTTGTCGGACATATAATCCGACATGGCAGCTAACGTGTTAAAGGAAAGAATTTCAAAGAATACTAAGAATATATACCTTTAACTTTTATATAAGCTAATTAAATAGTCAAAGTTTCACAATGTAAATCGTTTTAGAACAGCTGATAAATGGCAAACTCAAACACACACAAGTTTAACGTACGAATTGATTAGAGCAAATCAAATAGCCCTTCGCAGCCACACACTACTAGAGCTGACGGAAATCTTTGCGTTCACTTTGTAGGGTGACCATTAATACTGACATCGACATAATCCTGTAGGAAAAAAATTACAATAACATAAATTGATTTTCAAGATTATTTGTATAAAATATTAAAACTTGTGGCCCTGTTGGGCGTAAATACAACAAAAATCTTATACTAATTTTGACATAATTGACGATGACGATATGATGGCGATTGTCACAAATATTCGTGATAGGCCCCACAGGTTTTAAACCACAAACTGGTGAAAGACAAAATATAGTTATGTAAGAATAGAAAATTACACACCAAGATTACATAACAAGACGTCTTTTATTTAACTTTTGCTCTCCAAGTTAGATAAATGTATCACACTCTGCTTTTGTATTATATCATAATTATAAATTTGTAATTTCAAACATTCAAACTAAAAGTATTTAAATATTGAAAAATAAATACTTCCACAAATAAACAAAATTATTGTCACCTAAAACTTGAACATCTCAAGTCTGTACGGGAAGTGTTTGCTATTCAAGTTACTGACCTGTATTGACCGTGCGGCCTCGGCACGTGTTTAACTGAACAGTTTGCCAGTTATTAGCGTACAAACATGTTCTAATTGATATTTGCAGAGGTTACGCCGAGGTGTGGAATTATACGGGAGGATAGGACTTCGACCAACAATTGTCTACAGTATGTTATGTCTTTGCTAACTTGAATCAGAGTTTAAACATATAGGTTCATGGTATGTGAAACAAAATAAGAGTGTAATGTAAAGAGATAACCTAAACAAAGAACTACAATTTCCATAAGCAGAGGCGCAACTAGTATTGGATATTTTTTTCTCTTTCTTTTAAATTGTTGCTTAGTTTGCTACTTCAAACATAATACGTCTGCAGTTGTTGGTCTCTACCTACTATTTTAAATGTAAAATTACAAAATAATGAAAAGACGTTTTACAATTGTGTTATTAATGCAGAGAGATATAACATCTTTTTTTAATATTTAGTATCATTTACGACAATTTATCACCACCCTAATCCAAACTCAACAAAACTCCACCTCTGCGTTTCATAAAAATTGACCGTCAATCATAAAAAAGTTATCGGTATAATTTTATCGAATAATTGAAATCGCGATCTAAATGAAAATATTAACAACAAAAACCTTTTCGGTTAATGAAAGAGCTCGCACTAATCATTCGCCGTTAGCCGACAGCCGACAGCCGACAGCCGGAGCGGATACAAATCGCCGGCCGGCATACGATCCAGCTCTACCACTCTATCAGAATCATTAAAAATAACGCGTCGAGGACACTCGCCACGGCATTCGATGGATACGCCCAAATTTCCATCAAACATATGACTGCGCACAATGCACAAGCGATAGCGGACTACGTCTAAAACTAGATGTTTGTAATTCTATACAAGTATTACATGTTTTTCTAGGTAAAATAACCTAAGTAAGTCTAACCATAGTAAGATATGTAATTCTACAAAAGATTTATGCATACATAGAGCTTAATTGTTTTGAAAACGAACCAAGTCAGACCTCAAAGATCAGCTAAATCTTGTGCCAGATTGTCGACGAATTGAGTTTTGAATTACTCTAAAGAAGATGCCGTTTGTAACATCTGATAATAATAAGTGTCTCAGTACAGAGGATATTTAATGATCAAATAGTAGGTAGATTAATATAACAGGTTCGTAATGTCTTTACAAATAAATCAGTCCACCCGTTGACCCCGCCTTTTATTGACGTTCCTTACACTGGCGACGAGGCGAATACCGCGCGATATAAAAAAAAAAAAGTTAAACACTTGTAAACATGTCGATCGGAAAATTGGAGCCGTTTGATTTAGGCAGCAAACAGTGGCCGGCGTATGTCCGTAGGGTTCAACAATTTATAATACTGAACGAGATCAAGTCGCAGTTACGAGTGTCGCTGCTCATAACGGTCGTCGGTGACGCAACATATTCGCTGATGTGCGATCTGTGTTCGCCGGCGCTCCCGGAGGAGAAGACATTTGACGAGCTTGTACGTTTGGTGTCGGAACATTTGGAACCGCAACGTTCGGAAATAGCAGAGCGCCATGTATTCAGACTGCGTAGACAAGAGGTCGGTGAATCGCTAGCTGACTATTTAAAAGCGCTTAAACATTTGGCAACGACCTGTAATTTCCGCGAGGCTCTGGAAGAAAACTTGAGAGACCAATTTGTGTCCGGACTCGCTAGCGAAGCGATGCGCTCGAGGATTTTTGCTGAAAGGAGCATCCGATATAAAGAGGCGGTGGAGCTGGCGTTTGCGCTAGAGGCTGCGGAGAGGCACGCGGGGGTAAGCGCCGTCACGGGCGCGACGGCAACCTCAGGTGCGGGCAGCGGTGGAGAGGCGGCGGTCGACGGCATGCATAGGGTTAGCGCACAACGTGGCAGGGGACGAGGTGCAAAGGTCGGCGGCGGCGCAGGGGTGTGCGGGTGCAGCGCCGGCGGTGCGGAGCGAGCGGACGGCGCGGACGCGGGCGCGGGTGGCGGCTTGCGGGAGTTGGGCGGTGCCGAGCGCTGTTGGCGCTGTGGGAAGCCGCACCGAGCGGACCGATGTAGGTTCGCGCAATATAATTGTGATGAGTGCGGTAGGCGCGGGCATATAAAAGTAATGTGCAAAGAACTGCGTGAGCGTGGCCGTTTGAATGGCAGCCGCCAAAACTTCGTTAGTGATGTAAGCTCGGACGAAGATTTTTTTAATATTAATGTAATGTCTGAAGATGACGATTCTTTTATATTACCGTTGAATGTA
>NW_013530970.1:255834-303652 GCF_000836235.2 Papilio xuthus | reverse complement strand
TTGTGTCGTGCCATCGCATGCCACCGGCGCGCCCTGTTCGTATAGAGCACGATATGCAAATATGGGACATAAAGGTAATATTTCGTGATAGCGGCGCGGTAATTAATAAAATATGTTCTGTTCGAGGCATTATTTGGGCGCGGATTCCGGCGAACGGCGAACGGCGACTAGACGTATTAGACGCGATTGCTTCGCCCGAATGATTTATGCGCGGGCGTGACTCTTTGTTGACCTTAATTATTATTTGATATATGTTCATATGTATTTGAATTATTTTATTATTCGTTACAGCTTTGCATGCGACAAGAAACTAAGGAAACAATATATGTTAAATCCAAATAAAACTTGGAAAATTGACTTCCAATGTTAAAATGACGCTCTGTGCAATCTGGTTCTTATTAAGTTCCAACTCTAAGAACGAAATAGTCTATTTCCAGATCAATACAATTAAGCATAGTTATCTTCTTTATAGGTGGTGGCATATACAGCTTTGGGTTGACTCAAGGGACGACTCAATAATAGCCTATAAATGTGATTCATGTCATTGTTTTCAATTACAGAAATCGATAAAAATAGTAATTACACGTCTGTAATGAGTCGTATAAAATCAACATAAGTATTCGTACCAACATAAAAATACAAATGTGTTTAACGAGTGCTTATATCAGCATGGTCGGCAGTTGGTAGCACTGTGGCGTGGCGTGCTCGCGGTCAATTAACGCATCGGGAATTTCGGTTCCAGCGACATCAACTTAATTTGATTTAACGATCGAGTTTTCGGCAAGAGAATTGTTAATGGACGAATGAGGTGTGGTGTTTGGATTAGGGGAAGCAATCACTATGTTCGCAAAATTATGTTATTTACAACGAAAAAAAATAAATGTAAAAGATAAAATAACACAGTTTGTATTATGTAGATAACTCACTTTATAAATTAAAATACAATGTGTAAGGTAAGAAATACTCCGTACTTGGTGGTTAAAGAAAATATAAGGAAAAAAATACACTATATGCTATATAAATGTTTCAAGATGTCTTGACAGCTCCAACTTCGCGCGAGTCACTGCGCAGAACACAATTGTTGATGTATAGCTGGGCCTGCGCAGCGCATTACCTTGACGCCAAGATATTTGAAAAAAGTTATACCAAATATAAATAAGGAAGTAATGCATCCCAGCTCTCCTTTAGTGGAAATAATGGCTTATTAAATAATTATAATCTTTTAATAATAAATTAAGCAACGATATAATTTATCCGATCACATCATAGGTTCGCGTGATCAACGTGACGTCATGACGTGACAACTTTAACCCTTTTTAATCAATTAACAGTAACAGAAACTAACTATTAACAAACACTAAGTCATGGTCATTTCTTGAAATCATATTACATTTAAAAGGTGCGGCAAAATGTAGGGATTTGTTATAATAAAATGTACCTTATCTCACGACATGACAATGGACGATTTTTTTTTAATTTCAGTAATAGAATACGTAGCATTTTGTTGAAAGTATAACGTGATTAGTTAGTTTTGATCGCAACAATTTTATGTTCATATGAATAGTTGAAATATTCAATTTTACTAAAAACAATACAGTTAGAAATAAACAAACATTTAACAGACACGTAAACACTAAAGAAATGCACAAATTTCAGCGGCGAAGCGAAACTCTTTTCAAAACATCCCAATTCGCGACGGCAGCAAGCTTCATTGAAAAATAATCCAAGCCATACGCAGGTTAAAAATACGAGTCCTCTGGTACTCGGGCACTCACATCTCGACATCGGTCGTTCATTTTTGATGAGGAATCTTTTGATATACCCTCCCCCGGCGACCCCCCTGACTCAGATAATACGCGAGACACACTGACGCATAACATGGCGAACTTTTGACTTAAGATTTTTGTTCAACAATGGCTTCGTCGGCAGTAGCCTTGCATGCTCAAACGAAGATAAACAACATCATCATTCCGTATTTGTCTCATGACTTGACTTCAACGAGATCCTAATTCATCTGTCGCTTTTACTAAATTGTGTAGACATGTCAAAAATTGTGCTTTTAACTGCAATAAAAAAATATAAAGCTTATGATGAAAGACAATATTAGTATAAACTTTTATATATAAATTCGTTGTCTAACTTAATGTACTGTTAATAATTATGTTAGAAAAAAATTACAATATTATCCCAAGTGATATTTTGTTCGGCAACATTATTGACCGTGTGTCACATAGAAAAACCCCCACTCAGCGTTGGTTGTATTGAAATTTTTGAATATGGCAACACTCGAGCATCCGCCACTCGAGTGTATCCCAAAATTTTCGGCGTAATTATACAAGCGAGAGCATCTCGATTTTAGTTCGGTGCAGCTACGCTCGCCGCACGGCGTTGTCTGCGCTTTTGTACTACCAAAATGATACATAAGTTAAACAATTTCTAATTGCGATGTATTCGTTTAATATCTTACATAAATATAATTAATCAATTGAATTCTAGTTTCTGATCTACCAAATCAAATATAATAATTCGTATACTTATATCTTAGAAATGCAATTTAATTAAAAAATAAACTATCGAATTTTAAATAAGTGATAATAAATCATATAAACTAGAGTATAATTTAAGCTACCAAATAACTATACGTATACGTATTTTACTTATGTGATTGTTAAGTAAAATGTCTATATTTCTACCGAATAATTTATGTAACACAGACAAACAAATAAATATTCTTTTGGAAGTTGATAATACCTTGTGGGAAGCGAGGACTCCAAAGAGAATCAGCCATGTCGGACGGTTTGAAGTGGCAGTTTTATTTCCGAAACGAATGTAAAAAAACTCTTTTAGAAATACCACAAAGATGGAAACTCTAAAATACATTGCTATTTGAAATATATTTTGTATTTGTTACTTGAAAACATAAAGTCAAACTTTTTAATTGAATTAAATCCTGCATCTATTTGTCTGATCGATTTATCCTTATTTTATAATACAGTCTTCACAGGATAAAAGATAAACTAAAAGAGTGATGAGTTGGTCACATCGGTTACATATTTTTCAATAAGTACGTTTAAAAAAGTAAGTTAAGATTAATTATTTAAGCGGACAATATCGAATCTATCTAAAAAAACAAACGACAAACGTCCACTTCCATATATTATCAGTTTCATAAAATTCTATAAGATTCATGATTTGTAAATCATAAAGTCATCACATCTAGAAAGACATAATTCTGCGACTGAATCTAGTTGTTTTATTGGCCAAAGTTAGGGTTCAAGTTTCATGTGTCGAGTTACAGCTTTTCTTTTCCTTTTGCCTCACCACAGTGTTCTCATTTCCTGCTAATATTTTAGTACGACGAATATTCTCACGGGATACAGATGCACAAAGAATAACTGTTGCATCCAAATTATAATTACATATTTACATTTAATGGAGCTTATTAGAAAATCCGTGATATCTATCAAAACTAAATGTTTGAGTCATCGTAACCTAATAATATATAATAATTTGAAAAAAAAATATTGCCATATTCTGCCACAATTTGAAAACACTTGAATAATTCCTAATATCCACTAATCTTTCTAATATATAATACGTATCAAAGAAAATAATCCTCTCTTATATTTTACTTCCTTCGCTTCAAAATCAGTTTGAATAATAAACTGTTTTGTTAATAAATTTCAACCCCACGCATATCAACTACGAAAACTCCAAAAAAACTTACCCGCAAATATCAGTCTTATGGTTTGACAGATAGGTGACATTTGGGCGGGAAAGCGAACGTATTTACGCGCCATTTAAAATGCAAAGAAACAATATCGAGTATGCATATTGTATTCGGTCGGCACCGCATCAGGATACTTTACGAGCGCACAGGGAAATACGACAATATCTCTTTTTTGAAAACAACACAAAATAAAGAGTCTGAAATTTATTATATAGCATCAGACGCCATTTTTAATCACGTGTGAGAGCAAATGCTGGTATATAAAACATCACGCATTTTACAATTTACACATTATTATTATAAATTTACTTCTTTCTTTTTGGTTTCAAACGTAAGTTTTTTTTAAACCTATATTTACATGGGTCTTTTTCAAAAATTGATATTGTATTTATAAAACTCAAATCATTCAAAACGATTCAACCAATAACACCCCTTTTTATGTCATGTCCAAATCGAACAAGAGAAAATATGTTTTCCAAACACAACCCTCAGGGAGGTCACGATGTTCAACAATTTTACATCAAATTCTATTCAATAGCAGGAAATATTGTTAGGGTTATTTCGAACGGCGAGGGGAGACAGCGCACTGCCCGAATATGCTTTACAATATTAAGAAATGTTAAGAGGATACTTTCCAACACCCTAACATTGACTGCTTTTATTGCTTTAAGATGTTTATTCGTTAAATCAACCATTGCGTACCGAGACCCAAAACCTCTGTATAAAACATATCGTCTTCCCTCTCATCATCTTTGACAAAACAGAGATACCAATATGTTCTAAACGGGGTGTTTCTCAAAAACTCATAGTCACTTAACGAAACTACAGAAAATTATTTAAAAGGAAAACAAAAGACTGGCGTTTGGCGTTGTCCGTAAAATATAAGAACGTGTTGTCACTATCCGCAGTGCTGTGCCCATAAAAGCATTGTCATTGCGTGAAAACGAATTATTAAGGGGCGAAATGCAATTTCCCCGTCCAAGGCAACGGCCAATATGTCTCGCAGACTGAGGCGCGGACCAAATGAATAAAAATCAACCGCACGGACGCGGCCGTTTGTTACTTCCCGCGCAAACTGAGAGAAATGCGCTCCGTCCGGGAGGGGTACAGGGGAGGGAGCGGAGCAAATGTACTCCCATCCTGTCACTATCAAAATAAAACCTCTTTTGAAAGTTATTCTCATTTGCGTGATATATTTATTGATTGAAAAATTAAGTAATTTTTGGATTTCTTTTAATTATTCGCTAAATTCTAGTATGTAGTCACTTCATCGAATTTTGCACTTCACTAACGTCATCACTATTGACCTTTCGTAGAATAATCTAGAAGGGCTTTCAGCACTTCTGGTACTACAGATTCCATGTTGGGTTCCATTTTCGGATTGCATTCCTTGTTGGGTAGCAAGCATTGTTGGATTCCATTCCTTGTTGGGTAGCATTGGTTAAATAATAACAGCTAACCAACTTTCAGTTATTTTTTTATAAATTAATCTAGTTCGCAATAAACTAACTTTATATAAAAGTGTATTATTATTTTTCTGTTGTTAACGCAGTGAACAATATCTAATACAAAGCGCTAGACGGAGTAGGAGGACGGTACTCCACTAAGCGTTCGAGTTTCAGTTTGACTGGCTTCCAAATGAGAAAAGTTCCCGACGAAATGTCGACGAGTCAATATTAACTATAAACCTACAATTTTAACTCATCGCCTACGTTAAAACACCGCTGCTCTATTTCAAACTTTATTGCCAGTACTATAAGGTTTAATAGATTAGATTGTTATAATTTTCAAATAACATAGATGGTTGGTTTTTTCATGCCGCTTACCGATAAAGTTTTTTCTAATAAGGTTGGTTTAACTGCATTCATTTTGTTTTGTTAAGGTAATGAAAATGATTTTTTCAGTGGAACGTGCAGCTATCGAGTGTATTTCTCTGTCGGTCGCTACAGTTCGAATAACTTTAATTAAATTGTCATCCCAATGACGTCATAAACCTTATATTATTATGTAATAACATAGTTTATAAATAAATTGAAAAGCGGACCTTTATGAAACAAACCTGAGATTTTAGAACAAAGATAACAGCGTTAATCAAGTTAAGACCATAACGTCACAAGTAAAGGCCGGCGCAGATTAAATTTATGCCCCCCTAAAATAATTAATTCCCTTTAACTTCATTAAGAAACCCGCATAGGTGTAATTACAATGAACCAAGGAATCTTAATTGTCGAATTGAGCTTGTGACACACTGCCTTCAATTTGACTGAGCGCGAGAAAGCTCAGCCAAACTTTTCTCAAAGACCTTAGGAACAACTAGACCACTTTTAACGATGGAACTGTAGCTTACATAAACCGGTAGGAGTAGTATGAAAAGTCACAAATAATTCTTAGTAAATACCGTTATTAAACAACAACAGAGAAAAGATTTAGAGGAATTTAATTAGCACATTTCATTCATTGCTTTCTCTATTTTAATTTAGTTAATAGGAGTGATAGATTCAATATTTTAACGGAATATTTTAATTTACATTTAAGAATCTGTTTTTCAATCTTTACGTTCGTATGTCCTACATCCGCGTGTTATTCATGATCATAATGGAATGAATGTGTGCTGTCGGTCAGGGGGCACGGGGCGGGGGGCACGGGGGCACTGTCAGGCGACGCAACAATAAGACATAATGCGTCCATTGTGCGAGCGTCTCAAGACAAAGCCGTGATCCGCGCCGCGGCCGGCCATTCAATACCCAGAACGGAATTAACGACTAAATGCGTTACCGACTAATATGTGCTAGATTAATGTTGTGTGAGCAACGCGCTTTGTAATTCAGTTCAGTTCAGCTTCTTACTTAGAGTTGAAGAAATGGAGATCGACATGGTCAAATTGACCATATATCAGTGGTTCAAGGTGTCAAATGGTCATGGTTTTAAACATATATAGTGAAAAACACCCCGAAGTGAGTCTCTTTTCCACTGTCTTTTATATATAAAATAAATTGACTCATTTTATAAAACAGAAAATGACAACCTATTTTATTTAACTTTTAAATATGATTTTTTTTTAATTCTTCTGCTTTAGTTTAGAAGAGACATTATTCTAGCGTTCAACTATTAGGTGTTTTTGTCGTCTGTACAAGGAAATACCAGTGCACTCCTAAATAACTCAAAGTGTCAGGGACGCTGAATTTATCGGAGGAGCGGCGTAAGAGTAGAAATTAAGCTGAATAATCGATCTTTGCTACACGACGGACGGGCACAGTGAACGACTCCAAAAAAAGTTTATAATCTATGTGTGCTAAGCATTTTGTAGCAACGTGTTGAGTGAATTATGCATCCCATCTCTTTGGTAGACAAGGAGTTTGCGTTCTGCCAAAAAGGTGGCATACTGGCCACTAAGACCTTTGCCTTTTTAGTTATAGAAAAATATAAAAAAGTATAATCGCGCGGGAAATCGAGTAATAATGAAATGTAGTCGTGAATAGAGTTTAATGGAACGTTAATTTAAAGTTTTATTTAGTTTATAATAAGGATTTAACAACTTATTAACAGTATTTTAGGCTGCCGTGCTGTTTTTAGTTTACACAACCTGTTTTATGGTAACTAAAAAAACTATTCCAGGTCATGTTGATTAATCT
This sequence comes from Papilio xuthus, assembly GCF_000836235.2. Lineage (NCBI taxonomy): Eukaryota > Metazoa > Arthropoda > Insecta > Lepidoptera > Papilionidae > Papilio > Papilio xuthus. The sequence goes on along the minus strand of NW_013530970.1, from coordinate 296,290 downwards.
TAGTGCTTATAAATAGGTAGTAATAATAGTTATCCAAGGACTTGTACGGGTTTTATTCCTCTTAATAATCAACAATAATTAATAAAATAAATAGAATCATCCGACAAAACACTTTGTACTTGTATACACTTATCGCTATCAATTACTTTATCTGAATGACAAGCAAAAAATTACGAAATATACGCACACGCACATTTACATAAAGTATATAATTCTGTGCCAACAGATATTACGACAGTATATTTAGGCATAGAGGTGAATATTACACGAGTTGAAAATGAGTTTCGTTAACAAAGTGGTGATTGTGACCGGGTCCAGCTCCGGTATCGGGGCCGCGGCGGCACTCGCGTTTGCTAAAGAGGGCGCTAATGTCGTAATAGTGGGACGCAATGAAGAGAAAATGAAAAATGTAAGCGATAAATGTGAAAGTTTTGGGAAGAAACCACTGGTTGTTAAAGCAGACGTATCAAAAGACGATGAAGCTAAGAATATAATAGATGCAACGATAAATAGATTTGGGAAACTGGATGTGTTAGTTAACAATGCCGGTATGTTTGTACCCAACGATATTACAAGTGACAATTTCATGGATGGATACGATCGCGTTATGAACATAAACTTACGAGCTCCAGTTTACTTAACACATTTGGCGATACCACATCTTATTACAACTAAAGGGAATATTGTCAACATATCAAGCATAGCTGCAACTTCCACATCTCTTGCTTCAACTATTTTATCATATTATATATCTAAGGCTGGACTGAATCATTTTTCTCGTGGCGTCGCACTAAAACTTGCCGAGAACGGCGTCCGTGTTAACATCGTCAGCCCGGGGCCGGTGCGCACTGATATTTTGGACAATTCATCAGGGTCTATAAATTGGGATAGCTTTGCAGAATCTACTCCTTTAAAACGTGTCGGTGAACCTCAAGAGATCGCTGATCTGATCCTATTCTTAGCTAGCGATAAAGCAAAAGGTATCACGGGATCCGAATTCGTATCAGATAACGGTTCTTTACTTGTACAATAAAGTAAGTCAAATAAATGTGATTATTGTTCGTATACTTTTAATTCATTGAACGCGTTTGCAAGATTATAATAAAAAATTTAAATGAACTCGCGCTGTTTTAATGAACACATTATATGTTCTAAAATAAATTATCAGAGTCGATTGGCGATTATTTACGCTGTTTCAAGGACATCAAGAAGTCTATAAATAGATACTAACTAAACCGGAGAATATTTTTTTAACATGTAAGCGTCGTGAAGCGTTACGTTATTGTCGCGATTGTCGCATATATGTTGTGATTGAGGTTAGGTTAAACTATTAAGTATTTCGCCACTTTAGAATAAGTTGGTTGCTTTTGTCCGTTTATATTATTGTCTCTTTCTTAAGAGACACTACTTCTTGATTTTGTAATAGAGTTTTGTTAGAGAATGTCCAAGTAATTCTATAATTTATTCTGTCGACCATTTTTGATTGCTATTGCATTTACGGCAGGCGCTTTGATTGCTAAATATAAAAACAAAATTTCTACTTAATTGTAATTTATATCTGTTGAGTTTCATATTTATTCATTTTTGTTATTAATATAACATTGTATCAGATGACGTTAGTTTGAAAAAAACGTTGAATAATAAAAGCAATATACAGTATTTATGTATTAATGTTCCTCTCAGTACTTGTAATTTATTCATAACAAAAAACTACTCATTTTAAACAGTTATAAAAACTGGTAAATCATAAGTAACAATAAAATAGTACCCAGTGTGCTTCTGCTATATAATTACGAGAATGATGAGCCAATATTTGTTAGGAGTACGGACAGGCAAAACGGAGATATCGGGCAAAATATTTACATTCATTGGTGGAGTATGTTAGAAAGAGAAAAAAAATAATTTTATCAGAAGCGCCAACCTTTGCGATTATCATCCATAATCAGTGCGGTAGCTATGTAATCGGTTCTGATAAATAGATTACTTTTTTTTTATTAAAATGATGATAAATCTATACAACTATTATTTAAAAAAAAGGCATTTATTAAATTGATTTTTTTAAAAAAAGAAGAACTCTTGACAACACATGAGCAGAAAGAAGTTTTGAAAATGGTTGTTGAAATTGATAAGTAATGTTTTTTAAAAGCTAAAGTTAGCATACCCGTATTTCCCGATTATACTCTATTAAGTTACGCAATTATTTAGCTGTTTATAATAGTTGATTTGCCATTTATGAGCTCAGTATTAAAAACAAAGCTGATAAGTGCGCACCTCGCAACAAAATGAGTTTCAATAACAAAGTGGTGATTGTAACCGGGTCCAGTTCCGGTATTGGGGCCGCGGCGGCAATCGCGTTTGCTAAAGAGGGCGCTAATGTCGTTATAGTGGGACGCAATGAAGAGAAAATGAAAAATGTAAGCAAAAAATGTGAAAGTTTTGGTAAGAAACCACTGGTCATTAAAGCGGACGTATCAAATGATGTCGACGCTAAGAGAATGATAGACGAAACTATAAATAAATTTGCTAAATTAGACATTCTGATCAACAACGCAGGTATTGCGGAACAAGATGAGATAACAAGTGATAGTTTTATGATAAGTTTCGATCGTGTGATGAACATAAATTTACGTGCAGCGGTGTATATAACGCATTTAGCTGCACCACATCTGATCAAAACAAAAGGAAATATAATCAACATATCGAGCATAGCTGGCTCTACAAATGCAGGTTCCACCGCACTTACTGCATATTGTACATCGAAGGCTGCACTTAATCATTTTTCTCGGGGCGTCGCGTTGAAATTATCTGGACATGGCGTCCGTGTGAATATCATCAGTCCAGGACCGGTACGCACTGATATTCTAGACAATCTATCCATTCCTAATTTCAATTGGGACACCTTCAAAGAGACTACGCCTCTAAAGAGATACAGTGAGCCTGAAGAAATTGCTGATTTAATCTTGTTCTTGGCCAGCGACAGAGCGAGAGGCATCACTGGATCTGAATTTGTTTCAGATAATGGTATTTTAGTGAAAAATTAAGGGACAAGTATAACAGAAGTTACTTAAATAGATAACGTTGATATGATATACAAGTATTATCTAAATCACAACCAATTGCTAAATATCTCGATTGTAAAATTTTATATGTAAAATATACAATAAATTACTGACCATAAACTGTTGTTTTCTTTTGTTGCATTATACAATTCACATCTATTTTTTTTTTCAGAGGGGAATGCTTTATGCATACTCCGCGCCCCGGGGGGGACGCGGTAGTTATGTGGGATTGTCCTCCATAGCGGAGGCATACCCACTAAACCCCTCTGTTCCTCCAACGCATCGGGACGGGACCACGGGCACGCTTTCGCTCTCTTCCGCGCCCCAGTCTGATACAATCCTCATCTATTCATTTAATTGGAAATGAGATGACGATTACATTATGATATATTATAAAAATAAAAAGTAGATACGTCTGTCCTCGGCGGTATTTCCAAACCGCTACGACTTAAAGTCCTTTAAGAAGCGAGCGTATCACCATTCCAAAGGCCGGCAACGCATCTGCGGTACCTCTGATATTGCTGATGCCCATGGGCCACGTTGAACACCTCGGTGTTCCCGCTGCTCGTTTGCCCCCTTCTGTTATAATAAAAAGTGGACGCCGCGCCGTCACAAAATAGCGGATGACACATTTTTGTACAAGTGCCCCGACATCAAAATTAAAGATAAAAAGATTTGCCTAGTAGAACAACGTTGTAAAATCCAACTCTAGTAGGAAGTAGGAATTGGATTTTTTTATATTATACTTGTTTATTATTCAATTTAATAATGTTTTGTAGTTTGACCTTTTCAAAATCGAATCTGAATAGTAAATTAATAAGATGAAGAAAAAAACACTTCTAACAACAATATTTTTATAGACAGCATTTTTTCTGATAATAATTCACGGAGTTGCCTCACCCAAAGGTCATAATGACTTATTGAAACTTTGCTTAATATTTTTTTTCTATACAACCTCTACTCTATTGTCCCAAGGACTATAGAAGTGGAAACGCATAAAAATATTATTTGATATTATTTTATTTTTTCATCGTTTTAAATGATGTCACGCGCCGATTGTCGTAGCAACTCAAATGGATCAAAGTGTCTTATTGTTTGTTCACATTTTAACAGGCTATCGATAAACTGCCTCCTTGCTACTGATAAATTAGTCTGGAAACCTTGTACCCACTTATCGTAATTACTTTTATTGATTTTGCTTAATGCAATCTATAGATATTATGTTCTTATCTTACTAATATTATAAATGCGAATGTTTGGATGGAATGTTACAAGATATATTTAGAACGGCTGTATACATATCGATGAAATGTGGCATAAATGTAGAACATAGTCTGGAAGAACACATAGGCTAGTAATTAGGTTTTTTTTTTATACCGCGCGCGTTCGAAGTCGCAGAGACAGTTAATATACTATAGTTTGATAAGAGTAATGCAAATAATTATGTATTTGTAGATTAAAAAAGTATTCAGACGATGCATAAATGAATATATTGTTTTTTATCTTAAAACTACTTTTTTTTTAAGATTAGCTGTTGCTCGTCACTCCGTTTGCGCGGAATTAAAAGAAAACTTAATTAGAAGCCCGTGTGTTCTTCCAAACTATGATCCGTTCTGGAGACACCTAAAAACATCCATCCATACATACATATATCTAAACATCTGCATTATAACATAACTAAGGGTGTTACCAGCTATTCCAAGTTAGCGGCCAACCTTCAAGACTGAAGAGACTAGAAGAAGATGAAGGGTGTTAAAACACCCACAATAGCTAAGGGTTTAAAAATTGACTGACTTAGTAGAGAGGAGAGAGAGGGACACGACTATATCTCACGAGCACACTTAAACTTTAAATCGAATATCAAGACCATGTGATTCTTTGAATAATCAAATTACGACACATGTTAATTAAAAAATCATACAAAAAACGTTGTTCTTCAAAAGGTGTGGATCCACGACTAAATCCATATATTAATAAATGTTTATAATTATTAGTATTATTAATTATTATCACAATTTTTAATAGCTTGACACTTCATGAACTTTTATGTTTACTATTGCCAAATCAGCATTGATACTATACGACAGTTGCACAACGTAACGGACGAGAAACTGGGCCTAGCATGAATATTTTCGATATACGCTTTCGCATCGTCATCGATAATTATATCACATTAAGTATGAGATTTTTGGAGTACTTTACGCCTGGTACACACAATTTCATACAAATTCTGTCGATAATAATAAGATGGCGCTTGTCACAAATGTTCGTGCTAGGACCTCAACTCTGGCATTGGGGCGCGTCATCTTTATTGGTTAAGTTTTAGAGCACCACGTTTTTATATTAATTACAAACATGTTTATTTAACTAATGGTACATAGACCACGTTACCAACTAATGATATGATAATTTTGTCGATAAAATTACGCACTAGCTTAGAAAAATGCATACTCATTCTACAATTTTGTTGTAACATTTATTATCGTATATGATTAGTAAATAGTATTTTATCTCTAAGTGGTTATGACTGGCTGACTCATATTTTGTACATCATTTAACGCAATTTATAGACGATTTACGTAAATAACAGATCAGTAGTGACACAACTACCAAATAGATTGGACCACGGAGGAGTAAAGATGAGTTTTGATAATAAAGTTGTGATAATAACGGGCTCCAGTTCCGGCATAGGAGCTTCCACAGCCATCGCATTGGCGAAAGAAGGGGCCCACGTTGTGATAGGACGCAATGAAAAGAAGATGAAAAAAGTAAACGAGAAGTGCGAAAGTTATGGCAAGAAACCTCTGGTTGTCAAAGCTGATGTGTCAAAGGACGAAGAGGCGAAGAAAGTAATAGATGAAACTATAAAAACCTTTGGAAAGCTAGACGTTCTAATAAACAATGCAGGAGTCGCCGATTGGAATGACATAACAAGTGACGATTTTATGAAGAAATTCGACGCCATAATGAATATAAACTTACGGGCGGCCGTTTACTTGACGCATCTTGCGATACCACACCTTATCAAGACGAAAGGTAATATTATCAATACGTCCAGTATTGCTGGGAGTTCGACTTTGGGGATGTCATTGTTGTCTTCGTACTGCACATCGAAGGCTGCGTTGAACCATTTTTCTCGTGGAGTTGCGTTGAAGTTGGCGGAGTACGGCGTCCGCGTGAACGTCATTAGCCCCGGACCGGTGCGCACGGACATCGCCGAATCTATGGGAGCGGATATCATGACCTGGGATGCAGCAGCGCAGACTACTGCACTCAAGAGGGTCAGTGAACCCGAGGAGATAGCAGACCTGATGTTGTTCCTAGCCAGTGATAAAGCCATAGGTATCACTGGATCCGTGTTTATTTCAGATAACGGTTCCTTGGTGAAGTAAATGAAACAGAAATTAACTTAAAATTATTTAATTGAAATTGAATATAACTAACTGTATGATTTTAGTTATCTGTCATTCGATTTCGATAGGAAGAATATATTAAGGAATTAAATATATTAGCCAATGATCGAAATGTTTTTTATCGAATAACTCAAAGATAAAAACAATAAGTCATACAGCAGCTATCACATTTTGTATGTGACATATATTTATGGCATTGAATGAGCTCAATTCCTTTTTAGAACGATTACAACTGTATAATTCTAATAGTAATATTCGCTCGTATCTATTTTCTGGTGTCTTTTATTTGTTGCAAATAATATATTTTTGTATTTTATTTTAATTTCATACTTAGTTTATAATAAAAATAAAATTCTAGGTAAATTTGTTTAATTTATTCAATTTTTTAACAAGTGTCCGTTGTCTAGAACGTACTCAGAACCCGTTACACCTTTTGTTTTATCACCAGCTAATAATAAAATCAAATCTGCCACCTCTTTTGGTTCGCTTACTCTCTTTAGTGCAGTTCCTTCTCTATGTATATCCCAAGTGAAATGATAATTTTTGGAATTTTCCATAATATCAGTTCTCACCGGTCTACTTGTTTACGGTTTACTTGTGAATGAATCTACAATGCACAATTGCATACCATTAATATTTAAAAAGATAATAAAAAATTGAAGTTATCAATTGATACGCCAAAACCAATACCAGAGTTTCTCTTATCTGTTTAACTTCGCTTATCTTACTAATATTATAAATGCTAATGTTTGGATGGATGGACGTTGGGAGGTATGTCCAGAAAGTCTCCAGAAGTATTTCCAAGTTACTTATATTCTTTAGATATATTATTTTGTTTGTATTGTAGTCATATTGTATTCAGGAATTGTTATCAAAGTGTGCGACAATTAACGTTTTAAGTCAAAACGTTTGAATTTACAGCGAGTTGTGTTTACGATGCGATACAATTCAGGAAGTCGCAGTGCAGCCTCCAGCCTCCAGCCTCCCGCTCCAACACCGAGATAGCACTTACTTTATTGGCTCTATCGCGACCACCGCCACAGTACACATAATACAGAAGAACCAGTTAAAACAAATTAATAAAAACACATTTATAAACATTATTTTAGGCAATGATGTAAGTCATATAACTTTAAACTTTCGTGGTTTTTACTATAATAACATCCGTATGAAAAGGGATTCTTACCAGAGTCTTAAATAATATCGAGAGCTCAAACAGTTCAACCGTGGTAAGAATCCCGTTTCTTACCAATGTTATGATGTAAGTTATATTTCGTAGGCACAAAGTTCATATAGTAAATGTTAAATTTTCGACAATAACATGCTGTTTTCCTTGTAAATATAATTTTGTGACTTCAGAGCTGTGTAAATTAAAATTACGGTGATTTGTCGTATATTTTCTTAATTTACTAATATTTCTTGTACCACTCCATCCATTATATTATGCGATTTAGAAGTATTATGATTCAATTTATTACAATTTAAATAATAATAAGATCATTAATTAATATAAGTTTTCCATCCTCAACAATAAAAGCGTAAGCTGTGATTCGTGATTCTATTTTTACTTTTATAAATAGACAAATTAATAAGTTGTGTTATAAAGATATTTTAAAATCATATAAACAATGTTAACCGAAGTAACACACGACAAGGTACGATACGAGGCTAAGAGATAACGGGGGGAGGGGGGTCATCGCAAACAAATGAGGGGAGTAAATCCCCTCCCCTTACTTCCTAACACAGGTAGCGCTCTCAACCCTTTCTTAGCTAACATATGTAAGGTACAAGAACGCGGTTAAGACACTTGAAGTGTTTCGGACGTTACGGGAGATTTATGTCCGGAGTGTATTGGTTTTGTTTACTGAGGTTACGAGGATTTGAATGGGGCAGTGAAAGGAATTTATAACGCATGTCGTTTAAAGGATGATGTCTTTGTTTTCATGAAATCCTTATGACCGTATGATAGAGTTGTAGGGTCTTCAAGCTAGTTTGTCAAGTCTTTAACGTATAAGTTTTTTTTTTCTTTTTAGATTATAACTTACAATAAAACTTACTGTTTACTGTTGGCTAATCCTATGCTTAATAGTTTATGTCAAATTATTTACTTATTAAGACGAAAAATTTGTATTTTTGTATGTAACAAATGAACTCAAAAACTACGGGATTGATTTTAATTTTTTTTGCTATTTGAAAACATTGTCACTGAGTAATATAATTTTTTTAATCCCAAGCAGACATACTTGCAGAAAAAGATACAATAAATGCACAAGGAATAAATAACATCGGGCACCAAGCATTGAAAGTTTTTTATCCCCAAAATTACCGATGTAACATATTATTAACAAATCACGCGACGGCAAAATCAATCATTATAATTAGAAAACACTGCATTAGGGACGTCGGAAACTATTTTTAACATTGCCGTCTCAATTCCCAACCGTGTTAGTAATAGATAGGGCCACGTTGAAACAATTCCAACGGTAATTGGGGCCTCCGTCTCGGGAGGACATCTGACGTGAAGACTTATGACGATATTGTGTAAATTGTATACCCATATTACATACGTGACAAATACAGAACGATGATAATACTGGAGCAAAAGAAATACACCGGCGAGTTTGCTTTACTAGACGTTGACCGCGACTACATCCAAGCGAAATTAAAAAAAAAACTTAATTAGTAGCTTATATGTTCTTCGATATAATAAGATTAAAAAAATATAGGTTTCTTAACTTTAATTAATAGCCAAATTTATAATAACATCTCATTATGAAACATATAAACAGTTAGAACAATATTTCAAAATGAAATATCCGACTGGACAAGGACAGATATGGCGACCGCTAATATACCCGCGGAATAAAGATCTATAAGCACAAATAAATATTGTTCTGTTGTATCATAAATAAGGCTGGAGACAGACGGAGTACGGAGGACGAGGTCGGAGGGACACGCGTCACCTTTTGATACATTTCCGCTGTCGTTATTAATGACAAGTCATCGGCGCCGTCCCAGCGGCTTGTTCCATCCAGGGCTGTCTCACACAACGTAATCGCACACTGTTACGTAATAAAAACATTGAAGTAACTTTCTAAGAATTTCCTGACATCTAATTTTAGTCCTCTTCTCCTTTCTCGTACGCGGCAAGCATGGGAATGTTTCATGGATTAAAGCGAAAAGGGAATCATAGGTAGGGATATTCTCTTTCTGTACGTCCCATCCTTTTTATGATAAATTTAGGCGATGCATCTGCAAATGCAGATGTCTATGGGCTGCGATCACTTTCTTAATAAAGGTGGCCGCTTGCTCGTTTGTCACCTTTTACTATAAAAACGAAGTATTCTTAAAATTCTGTTCTGTAGGAACCAGCCTTTTCTTTTCTTCAAGATGTTTATAGTTGACAACCCTATGTCATTCTTGTCGCGACCTGCCCGGCATAATAATAGAGCGGGGTGCCGGGGGGGAGGGGGCGCACATCGCCACCCTCTAATATCATGTGAGACGCGCTGCTAAATTTATCAATAGCATTATTTCGCGAAAACTGAGCACTCGACTCGCCTTATATTTTATTCAGGCTACGATGTTTTGACATTGATCTTAGATGCTCATGCTTTACTGGTTTCTTATATTGAAGTTTACTACGTGTTTACTTATTTTAAACTTTTTAAACATTGATATCGTTATCCATTTAGAAAGTGGCCATTGTCAAAATTCAAATCGGTAGTTGAAAGAAAAGTTAGGATGGCATATTTAGTTTTTTCGTATCTACAAACCTATAGTCATATACATATATAAAGATAAAATTGAGTATATGTAATTACGACAAAACCATTTTCATAATTTATGTCCGTCAGTCTGTCCGCAAGGCCGCGTTTGCTGCGGATAATCTCCGGAACGGCTAGACAGACGGGACTTGGACTAGAAGGTAGCTGATGCAGGCTGCCATATTTTAGACGTCTTTTCTTAATTCTGCACTAAAAAAAGTCGCCAGCGACCACTAGTTCATTTATCAAGTCAATGTCAAAAATCTTACGTTACTATAAAAATATTTAAGCATAATTAATAGTAGGTTTGTTGGGATGTTTGACTGACGTCTAACAGTGCCGCCTAATTATTTAAAGTTGAAATTGTTTCTCTTCTGATTCTGATAAATAGTTTGGAATTTGGTGGACTACTACTAGTTCCTCCGCTTTCGTTTTCGTCAAGGGCTATTACTCGGCAACAACAGGGGCGTACGATTTACAATTGTTCATCGCTAACTACATTCGATAACAACGTTAAAACGAGCTCAGATTTAAATTATACACCTCGCGATCTCGAAAAGCAAAATTTATCGCCGCCTATATGTTGTTTTATTTATAAGAAAGCAAGGCGCGGGGCCTTGGGAGATGAAATTACGTGATACCATTTTGAGCGAAGTGATATACAGCTCACAGGAGCGGACAATCTAACAATCCGTTTCCACCTATCCGGGGGAGGCGCTATGTTTCCATTCGGGTGTACTTAGTCAATTGCTCGCGAGGAATATCAATGATAAATTAGTTGCCATGGAGAAATATTGCGTTACCCGCGTAAAATATTCCGGCTAGCTGTTTATTTGTTCGCAAATCGGTTGTTTTTATGGCACAAATGTTTTGTTTATTCAAGTATTGTATCACATTTGGTCACACTCTTATGTTCTAATATAACAATATCAATGTTTTTAAAGGTAAATGGACAATTAACATTTGTATTTGTACAACGATCTTAAATGATCACCACCACCTTCAATCGTATGCAAAATACATGTATTTTGGCCGAAGTTAGTAGTTTAATCGTGGTAGAATACACGTCAGTGTAAAGTAAAAAAGATGGAAGAAGACTGTCCAATCTAGGTGGTAATGATGATGAAGATCGCCAACCTGAAGTGAGGCAGGTCAGTTCATAATCAGTATTTGGCCTTTATATTTATAACCAAAACAATGCAGTGATTGCTTGCCCATATAAAATCTACTAAGTATTGGCTTTAATAAAATTTTAAGAGTATGAAATAGAAACAAAAACATGATAATGTTCAAAATATTTTTTAAAATAAGTTACTTTACAAAAGCAACTTGTTGACTTTGAGTAAAAAATCATTGATTGAATCGTGATCGTAAAACGGAACGGAAAGCAAAATACCGCGATTAGTATCTGTCAAACGCTCTAACAGAAGTTTTCAAAACAAAGTAAGATTGAAACGATTTTAACGATGGATACAAAACTTTACGATACTATTTTGCCAAAACATAAAATGTTCGAGGATATAAAAGAAAGCCTGCAGGAGAATACAGGTGCTAAGTTGTATAATTTTATAGAATTGAAAGATGATGTTCTTTATATTTGGAACTCTCTTGAGAATTGCCTGTTTTGTCTTAATCTAAAACATTTGGAGGAACATCCTGATAACACACCGTACCAGGTAAGCAGTTTTTTGTAATGAGCATTGTTTGAGTTCATTTTACTAGTAATATTGACAACTTATAGGTTATGTTATGTTTCGCATGTTATTGTTTTTTTTTGTATTTGGTCATTCAACTTTATTGACATTCAAATAATAATGACTATAGTACTATAGGAACAGTATCCTTGGAATAGATCAGTCTCGTATAGAAACATTTATATGAAAATACCAAAATTATAATATAAAGTGTTTAATGCTATTGAATGATCCAATTTTTGGTTTGCAAAAAGTTAAATAACTTAAGTTGTTTCTCGCAATTTACATATAATAGGGGATTAAACAAATCTGAAATGTAATGTAACAATGCAACAAAATTCCGCTAACTGAGTGTTCTGCATTTTAACCACAAACCTTAACATTACTTTTGGCATAATTATAATTTTTCACTCACACTATACCTATAAATACAAACATGAAATAATACCACGAATAACTAAATATAGTCAAACTTGGATAAGCGAGAAAACACCAAAAGCGAGTCATTTTGTTCCCGACAGACAACCTCTGTAAACAAGAAACTTGGGTAAGAGAAAACTATAAGCAAGAAAAATATTGCAGTCCCTTGAACTCTGGCTTATCCAGGTTGGACTGTATTTATTTATTAACAAGTATTTACATTTAATTAATTGAACTTCTGAATTGATATATAATTGGTATTGAGACAATGAGCCGAGTGAATAAATAGTTTTCAGAATACTTTTTTTTGTTTTATTAGTAATTCTTGTAAGAGCACAATATATAATGATTTAGGTATTTTCTTTTTATATATACTGCTTATAAATGAAGTCTTTGGCTTTGACTGCTTATAAATGAATTCAATACTTAAAGAATTAGAGATGATGACTATTTATTTTTGTTTCAGGTATGTTCTTAAACTGATATATAAACACGGATAAACATTTACGTATATTCATCCGGTGGCGGCACCCACTAGTTTCGAGCCCATCGGGGGCCCTTCATCAGGATGAGTGATACTGGTATTATTGCGTGGATGCGGCCCGTCGCTCACTTGAAATTTTAATAATTTAATAGGTATGTTCTTGTTCAGTGGATGCTACATAAAGAGGTTTATTGAAGGTCGGTTAATTTAGTTTACAATTAATTGTCTGTAAAAATCCGAAATGGTGTTTAATTTTTTTTGACATAGACTTTAATCTCAACAATGAATTTACAGTTACCATTTGTTAAGTTTTGAGAACCGTGTTAAATTATTAAATATATTCGAAAAGTAACGATAGTCGGACACTTCATCATTGCATTTTAAAAATTATTTAAGACTAGGTACCTACGATTCCGTTTACGCGGCAATAAAAACACTTAGTGAGAGCCTATGTGTTGTTCGAGACTATTTTCTACATGTGAGCCAAATTTCAGCGAGATCCTTTGAATTATTATATATCTTCTAACAAACATTCATCCATCCATCCATACATCCAAATTTTCGCATTTGTCATATTACTAAGGTTTAAATGAAAGTTTTTAAATATTCTTAAGATAATCTTTTTTATAATTTAACGTAAATTCATTAAATATCATTAACAAGTTTAAGTAGGCAATAGTCATCGGAAATGCTCTCCAGCAGCCGCCATTAATCTCACTTGCAGAGACCGCGGAATTAATTATCCTCTGACCATACGATTTAATGTGTTTCCTGAGGGACCCTGAGGTAGCCGATTAAATCACTACTTCTCATAGGGCAATTTATAGTGACCACTGACCGAATCAAGATGTACTCAACGTCGCGCTATTGCAACTGGATGTGACACAGTTTTGAATGTTTATATTTTTGACGCAATTCCTCGGGTAGTAATTTGACCTGAAAACAATGACGCGACTAGTATAGTGTATATGTTTTATATAATATTAAATTACATTTTCTTTAATCTTTAAAAATTTTGTTAAAGTGTGCTTTTGAATCGAAAATCTAATTAATGTTATAATAATTCAATAAATCAAAATCGATTTTAGTGTCTCATATTACGGTGTTAGAAATTATGAGTCACTTTTAGTTAATTTATATCTCTGTAGCGTAGCCGGACCAAATAGCCCTTTGTCCGGCTCGATTGTTAATCTGATTTTAGGTGCGCCCACGTTCACCCGTTTGGTAATTCAAAGCTCCACAATATCTTAGAAGTTTTAGTTAATATCTTAAATTGTACCTCGAGTTGCTTTTAAATCTTAGACATTGAAAGAAAACCCAAATTTCGGTCAAAAGTGTTTCCCATAAGACACTTTTTTACGACGTGGTCAAGTGTCATTAAAAAGTTAAAAAACCTAGATAGTTGTCTTTCCAGTCCAGTTATATCTGTGGTAAATATTCCTTTGAGCTATGACAACTAAATAATGACGTAATAATAATAAAACTTGTTCACACATCAATGGGATCCTTATATTATTTATTTATTAATTAATTCAGAGGCTTAATATAATTAGTACGTAGATAGTTTACACAAGACAGTAAACATCTTTACAACCGTAACCTTTATGTTCCTTGTAACCAGGTTGGGTCGATCAGATACAGTATAGTAAATAACTAATTTACTTAAAGTTTAATGTTAACGGTTAGCCAATTTACGCCGCGCCCACCTTCAGATATCCTGCGCAAACATCGCCATTCGCCATTATTATAAGATAGCATCGGCATAAGCAAACAGACGTAACCCTTTACTATGCCTTCTTAGTTGGAAGCAGCAATTAACAACAGTCTGGAGAAATTGACTTTTTTATAATTTCTCTTTAAATGTATAACATCACCTTCAAAAATTGTTTTTTTTATTTTTTATCACGTACTAGCTGTCGTTCGCGATTCCGTCAGCGGCGAATTAAAAAAAAATATAAGTAGCTTGTGTTCTTCCAGTATATGTTCTACATCTATGGCAAACTTCAGCGAGATTCGTTGAACATCTAAACATTCGCATTTATAATATTAGTAAGATTAGTAAGAAATAAGATGGGTACTCCACCCTTATGGCTTTCTACAGAATGTTTCATTGAAATTATGTGATAAAAGTTATCAAAATGTTAGATAAGGTAACAAGAATCATTAATAACGAACAAGTTTGGTACATTAAGTATAGTCGACAGTCAGCGCAATGTAGAAGTGATCGCTGGCCGCTCTTAGAGGGCGTTAAGACGTTCTCCTCCGCTAAGAACACTTTATTGCCGACCCCACGGACCTGCGGGATACATGGCCCAGATGTAAATTTACTGGAAGCAACCGGACGCGAGGAGGTGAGCGTCGGATTGTTTTGTTTTTGGTTGTACCGTGTTAAGTGCGGCCCTCTGTTACACCGTCATTTTTAATAGGAGGATCTCAATTCATTCATATGTTTTCGACGGCAATAAATTATACGATACATCAGTTTGATGAGTGAAGAGAGGAAATATTGCATTGTATTTATTTTGTTTTTTTAATTTCCAATTGAAGTATTTTACATGTTTTTAAGATACTGAGTAAATTGAAGTTTGATGATCGAAACCATATTGGTATAGAATTTAGGAGAGAAGGGTTTCGACCGGAAAAATCTGAATCTAATATACTATGTTAAAATTGATGTTACACGTTGGTGTAACAGCGGCCACAAACAGTTGTGTTTACTCGAGTCCAATCAAATCTCAACTTAATCCTATCGCAATTCGGCTGCAAAACAATTGTTTGTGTAGTTTTGTAGGGTTAGGAGGTGGGGTAGTGGGTGTGGGAACTTAAGACGATCGCGTGCTTGCGAGCATTCTCCGTTCTTACCGAGACGTGTGAGATCGATGTGCCTAATATATGAGAATCGAAATACACCGGCTTTAATTCGCCTCCTGTCCATTTGTTCCGATTGTCGGCTTATTTATCGTGGCGTTGCGAATTGGTGTGGATGGTAGGAGTGAGCCTGTTTTACTCATTAGCTGGAGGTAGTCGGGGGAAAATTTATTAACTCCTTGTACTATATACATCTTTATAATCAAATTGAGTTTTGAATTAAATGCCTTTGATATAAATAACTACATTTTAAACCTAGAAATTTTGACCTTAACAAACATGATGAAGTCAATTTGGGTCCTTGCTACATGCACCATTTGCACACCCGAAGACAATACCATAATGAATTTGTTTGGAAAATCTATAATGCTTTCTATCAAACGTCTTAAGACATGTTTGAATAATTAAAAGCATAAACAGTACATTTTACCATCGAAGGTTTCATCGATACTTGGTCCTTCGAGACCGGATTAACCGATAGAACCCGTGCCCCCGCCCCGCCGCCCGCTCCCCGGGTGATTCCGTCCGTTCTTTGTCTGACGATTGCCCGGGGACACGTGCGGGCTTCGTAAGCTTCCTTTTAATTAATAATGTCTCGATAGTGTACCGTGTGAGTTGTCTTAACCGATGCGGTTGAGTGTAGGAAGGCTTTGTTGTCTTGGACTAATGCTATGTTTAACCGTAGCTTATGTGTACCGCAACTAACGACGCACTATTTTGTAACAAAAATCTCCGAAATAGCAGCGTCATTAAAAATTAGTGTTAAACCTAAAACCTTCTTAAGTTAAAGTTTTTTTTTAAGAACATAACAGTAAGACTGACCACACAATATTTTTTTCATGTCACTATTTTGTTCTTTAAAAAACGATGGGCAGGTTCTTTAAAACTTTATATTATAAAGCCATATATCGGTAACGATTTTATGAGAGGCGAGCTGTGTAAGTCGGGCTTAAGACTTCGTGTCGAGATGGTGCCGGGGGTGGGGGATGGGTCGCCACCCCCTCCTCCGGTACACGGCCAGCGTGAGTGTATGCCCACGGGTGTTCATTAACTTGCATGTTAAGCTGATGATCGTAGATAGAGGTGGACGATTGAGAGAGGACCGGATAGCGGACTTCCTATACAACACTTTGAAGGATTTGTCCAATCTTATTAGTAAGCTTCACATTAAAACTATTTAAGTTTGTAACGATTTTGAAAATACCTCCTTACTTTTGTAGTATTGTCTTGTGTCAGCTAGAAATTGAAATACACCTTTAGTCCAAAATCTTTGTTAACTTCATAACATAATAATAACAAAATTCAAAAGGCATTTTGATGCCACTAGTAATCTTACCGTGCCTACTAAATTTATTTTCTTTTGTAAATAATTTTAGCAGCAATATTAATTTAAATTTACTTTAGAATGCGTTGATTTCGTATTCCGTTTTCACATCAGCCCTTATGCGACCGAATTCAAAATGGCGTCATGTAAAACGTACATCGAATACTTGAGACTCGTTCTTTTCCCGCCTCCGAGTGTCGTTGGCGGCATTAAATCTTAATAAAACCCGTCATGCATCACGATGGAGCCCTTTGATTTCTCACTCGGCAAACCGCGTCTCCGCATATCAAAGAAAATCACAACTCTTTTCATTGCGCGCCGATAGAATGTTCACAAAGACCACGTTAATTGATCCCCCACTCCGGCGACGGGTTTTAAAAATCAAACCCCCGCTACCCGAGGCCGGGGTCTCGGTATAGTGGACACTGCACCTTCAATTTACTAATACAAATAAGCGAGGTCTGTGCTCGCCGCCCCCGCGCCACCACGGGCGACTCTTTCAGTGGCGCCATTGTGTCCGACCCTCAATCGCAGTCTCGATTATCGGAAAGAAAACACTCATCTATATTTTAAATAATGATCAGGGTCCAGAGAGGTCGGCCGGTGGGCCGGGAGTGCGGGGCGACGAAGAGTGATGGATGGCGGCGTGGGACGGCCCGCGAGGCTTTGTGAGCGTGCCCCTGTCCTGCCCGGCCGTCCGGCCGCCTACCACATTGTCGCTTGTAAAACCTTACGCAGGCACCGATATTGTCGCCTCGAGGCTTCGAAGGTCATGATTTTAAAATGACAAACTACGCGCACGTCGCGCACTTATTAATTTCCCTTGTCCGTATATTTTTACAAGGTTGTTTATTAGAGGACAAATTAAATTTTTCTAGAGTGAGGAAAGAAGTCGAGGCGCCGCGTCCTCAGGTCGAAGCGGCACAATACCACGCTAATCAGCATCCATTCGCACAGTGAAAATATATTTTCAAGGAATGGAGGCTGAAATTTTTAAAAAAGGGCGTCGACAAACAACATTTAATGAACCCCCCCGCCCCCCACTGCCGGCTCTCCATACATCATTAACCGGCGGGGTGTCGCGCAAACAATCTCGCTCCAGTTTCGCGAAAGGGACCGGTTGATAGTAGCACTAGTGGATTCGTTCGTTACACTGAGACCTCGAGTGGCAGCCATTGTGAGTGGAGGACGTCTGCGCTGTTGTGTCCGAGATGCGGATAATTGCCCCCGCCGCCTGCCACTGCCGCTGCTGACTACTGACTGCCGACTGCAGAACTAAAAATATATGTTTTATTCCAGATCGTTGTTTTATACTTCGATATGCGCTTCATTTGCGATTCCTGTTCTCGTTGCAAATATTAGATTTATCATGCAGATTATTTCAAATTGTAAAAAAAGGAAAAGAGGGTGATTTTTTAACTGGCAAAGTGGCAAATAATCATGTAACACGACCGCAAAGGGCTCGCGGTCGCAATATTACAATAATCTATGAGGCAGTGAAAGGGGCGGAGGCACAACTATCAAACTATTAAATAACGAGCATTAATGACGGCGACATGAACCGCAGCCTGTCTTTGTGCCTGCCTCGGGACACTGGGTTATGGCCAATAAATAACGTCATTACCTGTTCAAGGGACAACGAAGCATCTTGAGGAACAATAAGTAAATTTGGGACGCCGTTAAATCTATATAAAGTGCCACACATCGCTTGGAGTTAACTACATGCCATGGGTCGATGGCACATCTTACTCACAATTTGAATGCTACTAAAACAAGAAGGTACACAATAGTTTGAACAACATAATCAAACAACTGTATCCTCTCTTTACCATATTCTTTAAACGATACATGTACTTACATACTTTTGCCGAATGGTTTAATTTCATCAAACCTATTATCTTAATTACATCAATGAGGAATTAACGGAGAATTACGTATTTCCCTCTCCCCTAATAACTCCCCCGATTGAGAGAGGACAGCGGCATCTTGACAGAAATCAAACTGGAATAGAGCCCGCAGCGAGCGCGCCCACCATCTTGAAGTCAACAATGGCTTTCGACTTGTTCTTTGCGTTGCACCGTTATTAAAATCTCGTGAAACAATCGACTCGAAAGCGCACTTCCGCGCTCCCTGTACGCACTATGACTACTCTAACTTTTTACATTTTATAATATATAATTTCTCCTATCCTTATCAATTTGTGCTGTATTAATATTACTTCATTCTATCATGTTACTTCTACCAATCAAGCAGGATTTTAAAGACCATTAAGTCTCGACTTTTTCAAAGGGCGGTAAAGATACTGCTTAATTCTTAATGTAGTGTGCGCAGTAAAAAAGAATTTATTAAAGAAGAAAGTTAAGAAAGAAATTGCAGTTGCTAGATTGAGTGCAAAATTCTTGTTCAGGTAAAAGAAAAAATAGGCGACATCTGTACGCGCACTCAATGCATGGAATATTAATACCGGGCCACACCGATGGAGCTCGAACGAATCATTAAGGGATAATTATGACGCCACTTCGCAGGAAACTGAAGGGTTCCCCACTCGGAAATCTGATTCTTTTTATTTTTTTCGCGACGGAAGTCGAAAATTTTCGAAACAACTCGGTCGGATCGAGTGGCGCGCTTTTTGTAAACATCTATTGATGTTTAACTACAGTACTATCGTACAACAATTACACTTTGCCAGTTAAATGCTTTCATAAATAAGTATTTAGAGGATTTTTTATTTGTGCCCTTACGAGAACCTCTCCCCGAGCGAAGACCTCAATGCCAATCAAATTTTCTTGATTCAAGACCGTATTGGTTCAAAATCGCTCAATTAAGACAAAATATAATTACGATAATTTACATTTAATTAATGTTTTTATCCCTATTCTTATAAGGAGACACCTCCTCCGTCGATTAAAGGCAATGCATCTGAAATTACGGATGCGTTGCCTACATTTGCTAATTCAGGTGGCCGCTTGCTCGCTTGCCACGTTATAATAAAAAATGTGTCTTTTTATTTAGCTTTTGAAAGTGTTACTAACACTTTAACAAATCAGAATTAATTAGCGTTTGTAACAATAGTTTTATTTGCTCCGAGCGCTCTCTAAAACAAAGAGTTGCCGGTGTTATTTTCCATTCAATTGCGGAGGCTGGCTTACAGCCGACCACACAACACCTGTCACCTACACCACAGTTCACTCGGACTGTGATCATTCAGGTGGTTCTTAATTAAATCAGTTATTAATTCGTTGAATTATTCAAGCTCCATTCATCTCGTTCGTTAGAGTTTCAACAATCATTTAGTTAGTAAATTCATAATTGTTATTGATACTGTGAGTTCTTTTGTTTTTGCTTAAATTCTCCCTTTTCTATCGTATGAAAACATGTAACTATTTGTCCAGGACTTGCGTGATGTAAAAATATGAAGTAAAAATTAACGAAAGAATGAAAACGTCAGCAATTGTAATAGCAATCAATACTGTAGTGTGGAGACTTGCGTTGCCCACCGTACGCTGTGCTTCCTGAGGGTAGTTGTTAAATATAGTGCAACAATGAATGTGGCCGGTGGCTTATTAATGATGCAGCACTTCGGTTTCGGACCTTTCGCCTTTTGTGCGATCTCAGGACTGTTTGCTCGTTGCCGCTGCTCGCTCCGGGAGAGACCGGGTTTGATGTTTGATTTGTAAAGGTGCCTTTTTCTTGACATTACGAAAAGTTTATTTAAACCTTCTTTGTTAGTCGCACAATTGTATACAGGTTTAATTACTATTTCCTTAAGAGTAAATTTAATAAAGACTTCTGAGCTATAAAAGTTTTTGAATATAAAAAAAATCTTATCACATAATAGGTATTTATTTTAGATTATAGAGTAACGTAGTTTTGGTTTTATTTGCCAAGACAACGATCGTTGGATTAGAATTTTAAGAAAGGAATTAGACTGAATTTAAAAGTATAATAATTCACAATAAGATGAATACATAATTGTAGAGTATTAGAGATATTAACACAGGCACGTACTGAGCAAATGTTTGACCGAAAGCAAAGCCCCGCCCGACCTCGCGTAAAATTACTATCACCTCAAACCTAAGGTAAATATGTCGGCAAGAAATTCGCTTTGAACCCTTTCGGGTCCTTTGTTGTTCAACTGAAACTATTCTCGGTTAATCCCTGGATAAACAGCGCTTGTTAATAAATTAACGTGTTATTAATATATGTTTGTGCGACCGTATGGTCGACAGGTGTCCCCCCGGGCGACGACTATGCCCTTACAACAAAGCATAAGGCGGGAGACGTTAATTTCGCTTCAACTGTAAATATGTCCGTTCCGCTTTTTGTGGCGGCTTGAATTATTAATAAGGAGACTAGTTAACGTTTTACGTCAGATTCATTATTCTATCACAGGACGTAGGTTTTGTGTTTGCTGGTCCGTCGCGATTCCTTTAATTTTAATAAAGGGTTACGTGGGAGACGGCTTTCATACCATTTGTTCAGTCAACTTTCCTCTCGGCTTCTGAATTAGTGTGAAATCTTTCCTTTGACTGTTTTACATTAGTTACAAAATTATTATAATTCATGGAACATGAAAATTACTTCAATTTAGTTTTGGGATTTATAAACAAAACATAGTTAACTTTTGTATCAAAAAACGTACTGGAGAAACTCGTTTAGATGTTGGCTCGATCGGATGATCCTATTTTGATTAAACGCGAAAGTTTTTTTTCCCTTTCAATTCAAGTCTAATCCATTCAACGAAACATTCCAATTTCGTAACCTTATTTAATAAAGACGGCGAAAATAATGGTAGAGCGAGTCGGATGCGTAATCCGCATCCATATTCCGAAGATTATCTCGCCGAAGCCTCGTTCCGTCCTCGAATGTAACCTAAGCTAATAAATAGGAGGAGAAAAAGTCGGTCAGGGAGACGCGGATGTGGCGAGGAGTGAGGATCGGGGAGGGGCTAAGTGAGTGCTTTACGTCATATCCGAAATCCCGGTAAAGTGAGTCCGGTTAAGCTGGGCGGTGTTCGATGGCCAGTCCCGCGCGTTGTGATCTCAGTAATAGCAATAGCTTTGTATTAAAGCCGCTGGGAAGACGCCGGACTTTGTGGTCCAAGTCACAAAATTCTGCCCATCATTGATACTACGTATCGTAATGTAACGTAAATTGAAGTTGTATCATAAAAAACTTACATTATACTTATTTTATAAAATTGCAAATACATTTCCTTTTGCTGTTTTGTTGTCTCTCGGTTCTATTAAGGTGAAGAATATTTAAAGTTCCGCTCTTCGCGTTGTGTTTGTGGCGTGCCTCATATCGGCGTGGCTTAGCGCTTTTTCATCAATCCTGCTTTATTACGGCGGCATCGCTTTTGTCTCCGACGGGCGTCGGCAACGGCGGCGGTCATTTGGCCGCGGCCCTGTTACCACCGATTCCATTCGTATATGGTGACATATTCGAAACATCTTCGGATATTATCGGGAAAGTTAATGGCTGTCCGAATTCTAGGGTTCCTTACTGAACAAATGTAAATTCGATATAAACTTGACTTATCTATTTTTGTATAATTGAGTCAAATCTGCGTGTAGGGGTCACCTGTTTCTGTTAAAATAAATTAATATTTATTTTAATTCTACAATATCTACGGGACCACACTTTGACCCTTAATTTTTGCTTTTCTATACCTATACGTGTTCTCTATTTTATTTTTTTTAGGCTACTTGATGAATAACCATTGGGCATTGTCGGTTTGTTCTCAGTTTGGCAATTTTTAACAGGATTACACTCGGACCCGACTTGATCACGTCTCTGCTGCCCTCTATTTATGGGGCAATATTTTACGGAATATTGAGTAAAGTGGCCTTTAATCTGCTGATATAATGGACGGTTTAGTAGCTTCGTATATCCGTGCGTTTGTGTTACGATTCTTATTGCCTTGGGGACGGCTGGTATGCCAAGACACGCGTTGATAGAACTTTATTAATTTTGCTTTAATTCTCTTTTTATTTCATCTATGTCTAATCTCCTTTATCTATAGCTTAATATATTATGTATGACGTCATAATACTTATTAGAGGGAACACGAAAGTTTGAATACCAATAATTTTAAACTGTGTTCTGTTTGGTTATGGTGTAAAGCATATATGTATATTGTTAATTAACCGCTCCCTTGGATGGTATAAGATTTGTGTTCTTAACCGTCACTCGCACACAATAAAACTAAACCCAACATTACCTCGCAACTATTAATGATCCAGCTTTTATTAAACTCGAGATAAATGATTATAGACTGTCCCCGTCTCGTGGATTTGTCCATCCTTACGTGTCGAGTGGTTTTTTAATTAATCAACTTACGTCCAGTTCCGTACGTTGTTTGCGGGATCGTGGAAACGCAGTGCTAGCTCTTAATCTATATTAATGGCATAGAGAGGAAATGTTCGTCTGTGGCTCGTCGTCAAACGATATTACAAAAACGTTCGCTGATATAATGTCCAATGTTTTTGTATGCAGTAAATGGTTAAGGGCTATCTTCATTTTTTTAACTAATTAATTCTACATGTTAATTAACTTGTAATCTTTATAATCAATATAATTACATACTTGTATTTTGTTACCCTCATTATTATAAGTCATGTGTTCCGATCTTGTTCCTAAAATGTGTCCGTCGTCCTCTCGGGTGTTAACACCATTTATCAATCATTCACATTTGTTATTCGTTCCTCGTTCTTACAGCGATTCTCAAACTTACATTATTTCAATAAACAAATATATTTGAAAATTAAAAATCGTAAAATATTTTACTTAATTGATAATTTTTTTCTTTATATTTATATGTTACGTCTAGCTTAAAATGTTCATATTAACGCTTTTAAATACTCTACGTTAATAAAAAAGTTGAAGTGTAACTCGACTCGAAAATACTTAACATTTCACGAAATATTTTAATACAAATCATATTTTGATTATAACTCCAAAAACTACAGTTAGATACTGTTTAGTTAAACATGTGTATCCATTTGACATTTATTATGAACGTCAACATGTTTATAAAAGAGTACATTTCACCTATAATATGTATTACCAAAATAGGTTCCGATGTATGTAGTTGCATTTTGGAAGTCTGCGGATAATCATGTATTAATAAAAATTATATCTAAAAACAGTTTGATATAATTTTAAACTGGAGTGAAACACTATCTTTATATTGTTAGGTGGCAAAAGTTTGAGAATAACTGTTTTGTGTCGTGTTTTGTCAAATAGTGGGCAACGGAAAAGATATTTGATTAGTGACCGCTGGTCGTCGGTGGCGCAGAGCTACTCATAAATAACACAGATCTACTAAACATGGAATAGTCCAAGTTTGTAAAATAAACAAATTTCAATATTGACATCTATTGAGCTTTCCATATAAATTAATAGCGGTGTGAGTTCCATATATCTTTCATGATCAAGTAACTTCTGCCACTTTTCTAATATAAGGTTTTTTTTTACTAAACTATATATTATTTACTTTTAATTATAATAGCTATAGAGAGATCTATTCTTCTATATCTGCTTTGTTCAAGAGATATTAGAATACGAAGTTACAGATGGAAACAGTTGATTAGTGATCTATTAAAAATAATGTCACATCTAGCAGTTCGATATCTGGTATCTACTCGATGCAATACGAGGCGTTCTCCCCACACTACCGACGCGCCTGGGGAAATATTTTTAAATAATCCGATAGTGCGGGCTTCCTTGATACGTGACGTCACGTGACGTCATACAGACAATGTGATAATTGGCTTTATCACGTGTGTGCAACGATATAGCCATTCCTTTGTTATTTAATGTTATGACCTGAGTAATATTAAACGGGGTGAAGCTTTCAGGTTTCAAATCTTGTAGATTTTAATTTAGTAAACTGGTAGCTTATTGACTAGTGTTAGGGGTTTTGCGTTTTTTTTTCTGTGTTAAGCTTTGCGTATATTTTAAAGGACTCTTAAATGTGGAATAGACATTTACTTAACTACCTCTTATCATCTTTGGTCTCTTTACCACTTACGATCAAAAACTACGCTAGTAATTCTGCATTGTCTACATTTTTGATTAATGTTAGTCCCGGTGATATAATTAATATGATGGTAGCGACACACCTTACATTTGATGTTATTGCCTTTAATGACAGCGAGTGGGCTTCCGCAATCCCCCGCGGGATCGGACAGCGATAATATTGCAGATAAGATATGTCCACCCACAATGATACGTAATAGAATTATGAAATAAAGTAATAATTCTACGTAATATACGTTCAATTCAATAATATGACTACTAGTTATTACGTAACTGTAGTAGTAGTAGTTTATGAGTAAGAATCGAGATATTAAAGACCGAGTTTTTACCAATATATTTTGTTAACTGCTTTCTTAAAAGTAAGTTTGAGTAAAATAAAAATAAAACAAATGTGCGTATCGTAGAGGTAGCTACGAAAGGTTTACGAACGTCTACGTCTTTTATTTATTACTAATTTTGTGTTTGTTTTCAAATACCAAATGTTAAATGTAATTTTAAAATGTCTAGCATACTGTACAATTTGTTTATATTGTCCTGGACAATATCATCGATATCTACGAGCAATGTCATTAGGCTTCATTAATAGCGGAGTCGATTAACGGTCATCGGATTGTGTTGCGGCGGGCGTGCCCGGTGATGGCCGGTGATTAGTGACGCATGTACAGCGAACAATTAACCACTAATTGACTTTGACGTCGCACCACGTGTTTGCACGCTTATCAATTTATTTCGGCCTGTTTCCACGAATACAGTCATTGAGAAAAATATAAGCGTACTCACATACTTTCTTTTGAGAGGTAAAGATGAATCCGATTGGTGAATGAAAAACGCACCTTTATTACTGTTGAAGCAATTTGAAAACGTAACGGATGAGTTGATCACGTGAGCCGCACACTCACTTCCAAAGGCATAAATTTTTAGCAACTCTGTTGCGGCAGTAACAATTACGATTCACAATCACGCAGTCGTCATTACGAGGCCGCTTTATCTGGCGCTCCCCCCTCCCCGGCCCCATGCCCCCTGCCCCCGGCCCTTTAAACTCTAATCGTGAATTATACGCCGTAATAAAATTCTTTAATCAAAGAAAACAACCGAGCGCCCATTAAAGCGAGCACACGTCGCCACCTCGAGTCGTTACGGCGAATATTTACATACATGTGTCATTACACCCCATCTCACCCCCACCATAATTAAGGGTATAAGAGAATCTTAGCGTCTTATTACGCGAACGTAACGGTATCCTTTTAGAAAATTGTAACAACAGTGTCGTTATAACATCCCCTCTTTACTCCTGCCCCCGCCTCACAACCCTGCGAAATGATCGCCTCGGAAAATTGGGCGCGAAGTCGGCAAAGCTGAAATATTCCGAGGAAGCTAAGAGCACACACGAAACTTAAATGTGAAATATCCTCTAATGAATCAGACAATATTTTAAGGCGCAGGCGGCAATAAAACCTCCCTCCGCCCACTAATGTACACCACCACTTTGTCTCTCTTTAGGGAAGGGGTGATTGCGTAAATAAATATCGATGTGGACACTGCGAGGCCGTGCCAACTTGAGACATTGTGCCATCGACAATTATTCTTTCAATAAAGTAAATATATCGACAACGTTGTCCTATAGTCACAGTGTTAAACCTAAAGAAACTTCACCCATATTCTTGTCAGCTTACACGTGTAACAAATAGTAACCTCACCGTTTTTTGATGAATTTTTGTTTTGTATTATATGCCACCTCTTATAACTTAAAAACATTTAAATTTGTACCACTCAACATTGACGTGTGTGAATTTTGTGAAGATGGTAATGGCTCGCCTTGCAAACGGCGTAGATCTGAGTACAGGCACAATGGCCAATTTCCACATGGCCCCTCGTCATTTACACACGCGTTGCGAATGGCTTACCATTTTAACTGGAACGTACGGGATATGTCTCTCCGAGTCAACTTTGAATTGAACTAGAAATTAAATTGCTTAATTACTTATTATTAAAAATACAATATTAGATTTTTAATGTTTGTGATTCTATATCAGGAATTATTCTTCAGAATACTATAATTTTGGTGATGATATTATCAGCAATTAATAAGATATTTTTTTAATTTAAAATTCATACACTTTCTTTAAACAAGGTGTAAAAAAAATGTTATTGGTTTTATTTTATACCATGTTTCCTAAACCTATTAAGTTTTTAAATTCAAAAGTTTCGTTATAGTTATCCCAGTCAACGTAAAAGATCATCTAGTTGACTTGTGTAATTTTGGGGATTCAAGAGAAGCCGCTTGTGCGCGTCCCGCGGGCACATTTTGTGGTATGCACTCCTGAGGCCTACAACTGTATCTCATATCGAACTTTGTTTGACTTATAAGTTACTGTGTAAGATTTATAAGACGGGACACACGGAGGAATAGGATGACGATCTAAAGATATTGAAGCAAGAAATAAACATAAAAGAAATTGGTTTTTTTCTGGCACTTCAAAATATAATATGTCAACGAGATGATGTCTACAAAAATGTGTGTTTACAAAACAAAAATGAAAAAAAACATACAGACGAATTGAAGAGAAAAGAAACTCCTCTTTTTTGAAGTCTTTTCTTCTTCTTCTTCTTGAGGTGCCTCTCCGACAAGCGAAGGTTGGCGATCAGTTCTCCATATTGAAGTCTAAATAACTTCTTAAAAGTCTAATGCAGAAGGCAACGGGAAACCACTGCATATTTTATTCCCTAGTCATCAGTTAAGTCTTTTAATCACTTTTAATTTTTTAGATCTTGTATGATCTACGTGATGATCAAATAGTTAGGATCAACTTTAACAATGGGACGTTTGATGTTGATTTGTTTGTCACACTTTAGCCCCGTAACTTAAAGTCTTTTATCTTTTGTAATGTTGCTATGCGTATTCCTGCTACCTTCGACTTCCTGATTTTCTATTATTATTCAGGCATGTTGTCTTTCTGTATAGACGTAGTGTACACATCAGAGCAGTTAATCATCGAAGTATACAACGCTGAGACACGATGATTTATTGATTCCCCTGGCCGCTCGGGACCTCGGGCCCGCTCGAGGCGTGCCAGCCAGTGAGCCCTTTTCATTATCATCCGGCTAATTGCATTTGCCTTTATATGCTACGGTGGTGTGCCGATGATATATGATGACAGCTAAGAAGTTAGATCCGTTTACACGTAACCTTCTTACTTATATGTTTTAGTGAATTGAGTCACGAGATTACGCCTACCACGCAAAACATCTTTGTATATTGCTCAGAGTAGCGTCGACCATGTTAGATTATTATTGAAGATAATTATTGGAATTTAATATATTTAATAATTTTCTAATTTTACTTTTAATTTCATATTCGAGTGATAGTGTTAATTGCTACTTGCACATAAGTATTACACTTAATTAGGTCAGACTCGAACGAATGATGGTAATATTTAATTAAGTTATCTCTGACTAGCAGCTGACCGCAACTTTGCGCGGAATTATAAAAGTACCTAGGAATATCATCTATGTCACCCGTGAAATTTTCAGTAGTTTCTAAGTCATTTCAATACAAACAATCAAATCTTTCCTCTTTATAGTATTAATTAATTAGGCAGATGTATAGCAAGATTTTGCTTTAGTTTTGTTATTTAAAAGTAAATCGTATATACATATTCGATAGAAATTTTAATGATTGCAATATATCGGAGTGTAGTGGTGTCGGCGACGGTACAGAGCGCGTCAATTTAACGTGCTTTTAGCACAGATCGCTTTCGCGAGTGTCTCTCCCCTCCCCCGCGTGCTTCCCCCCAGTCGCAGCGCGGGCTCAGGTGGCTCATTAGGCGACAAGTGTCGCGTCAAAGACCGCGCCTCTCTATCAAAGCGATCCGTTTTATTAGGACGTTCATTTGACGAATTAGTCACGATTTCCAATTCCATTGGGAGCCTTTTTTGCGTTCAGTTATTGCTTGCTTCTGATGTGATTGATTTTTTTTTATTTTAATTCCTACTTCTACCTTTAATATAACAATTTTTCAAACGTATTAACCAATCGCATCAGGTAGATTCGTGATTTTTTTTAATTAATTACATTTTCAAATATCGCAAAAACCAAGTTGAAAAAATTTAAAAAATATATAACAAAGTAAAAACCACCTTATAGTTCTTATATCGTTGATTAGTGTGGTATTTTAAGAATCGGCAGTAAAATCAAGTGAGATCGTTCTCAATTTCCCTTTTGCTAAACTTTGTAGAGTTTGAAAGGTCGATAAGTCTTTATAAAACCCCTAATGACTAAAAACCGCTAAGTGGTAGCTGTGACATCAAAAATAACAGTAGCACTTGACAGGGTAAACGCGGGGAGAGAGGGGGGCAGTTAGAGGCGCGGAATTTATCGCGCTATATCAGCCAAGTAACAACGCACGAAATGCCCAATTAAAATATTAATTGCTTCGAGTTGACGCGTTCGATAGCGTCAAGGGTAGGGGACACTTTGAAGTTGAGAAGAGGTGACTTTTATTCGTACGGGAATGTTTTGTTTGTAGACATCAACACGTGGGGTACTGTAACATTCTCTTTTATACAAACTTTGTTTTATGATGCTCGTACCTTTGACGATTGTAAAATGTAAAAAAAAAACAATTTTATGCTCAAAATGGGTAACAGTGTGCTAATTCAGATAAATAACTGTAAAATCTTCATTAAAATCTGATATTCATCGTCTTTCTATTTGTAGCATATAGGAAACAAGATCGAAACAAGCTTAGATTAATTAGCGTTTGTTTTAAATACAAAGTAATTTACAATTAGAGAAGAGTATTAAACACCGTCCCGTACCTGAAACGAATCCCTTTCAGTATTAAATACTTTGAGCAGATTAAAGAATCGGTGGAAGTGGTTGAAATGGGATAACAGAGGGCTTCGGGGGTAGACGCGCCCCTCGCGCCACTAAATATTAAGTGTTAATAATGTCGGTGACACCCCCAACCCCCTGCCTGCTGAGATCAAAAATTCAGCGATTCGTTCCGCGCGAGTCGCCGCAAAGGGTTGAAATGCGCTCGATTTTCGAACTCGTTAACCTTTCATCGGATATTGGAATGATAGCTTACTTTGACTCCAGTTAAAATTACGACGAGCAGTTAGACTTACATTAATCCAATAATATCAAGATTCAGATCTTCATTAAAAGGAATCCTAGAATATTTATAAAGACTAAATACATAAATATTATGAGATCACCAAGGCAGAACATGTGAGTGAAGGGATGGAGTTTTGTCAAGGAGTTACATAGGGTGCTTTGTTCTGTGTACTGCATAGGATGGATGTTAATAAACATTAAAATTCTCCTACAGTTCCATTCCTTGTAACCGATAATTACAAAAGCTATCAAAATAAGTTATTGAAACGACTCCCGCAACATTTGCATACGAAAACCTTTCTAATTGATCGCCCTCCCCCTCCCCCCACTTCCGGTGCCAAGACAATTGGAGAGGGGGTAAGTGAATTAGACTGAGAGAAATAAACCTGCAGCTCACAAACAGACATCAATTATTATTTTGTAACTTTATTAAGAGAAAAGGTATTGCTGCATTCATTTGGAATGATTAATTTATTCCATCAAATGTATCGGCAATTTAAATAAACTGTTTATTCAATACGTATACATTTAGCTATGATTTATAAATTAAAAAAAAATCTATATTTTGTTTATTACTATAATTCTTTAGCATCAAAATTATTAAATGCGAATGCGACATATGTATTAAACATATTTAAAATTGTTTTTTGATAATGTGAAAATGATGGAAACTTCATATTTTACTCGACGCGATATCGCGTCTGTACACTGTTACTGTTGTGGCCATGAATACAGCGATTTATGATAATAATGACAATAATAGAAACCATGCAAGTAAAACATATTTTATTAAATCGTGTATAAGCTTTCTATGTATATTAAAATAAGAAAATAATTACGCAAACATTGTTGAATCCCATTAAACTTCATTGCCTAACTTTTAATCTATGACAATTAATAAATTTTGGCACCATGTTGTTGAAGCTTAAAGCTTTTATAATTATATTCCCCATACCCCATCATCTAGCAAACAATTTGTCTCCTAAAGGAGCATAAGTGCTAGATAGTATTCGCTAAAATTACAAATAAGGTAATATTTCTTACCCTTACCTATACACACTCAGTTTTCATGGCCCGTAGTGCAGAGGACCGCGTCTACCGGCTGTCTGCCGCCCGCGGCGATGCTTCAAGAGCGCGCATCGCACCGCACAAGGCCCTCGGAAAAATTAATATATACCAAGTTTTATGCACTCCCCAAGACATATGAAACCTTTGCCAGTGTCGCTATATCATCACAAAATATATCCCCCAAGTTTCACGTGAGGTATATGAATGGGTTGACTGTATGAAGTTCATTGACCTATAATTTTTCTAAAAAAATTATCCCCTTCGGTGCGTCTCCTCCTAAGCTTAATAAAAGTAAATAAGTGTTACGTCTTGTTTTGTCTTATGTGTTTGTCTATGGGCACCGGTCGCTTTGCTATTTCGGCCAATCCAGGTGGCCGCTTGTTCGTTTGCCGCCTTACAATATATTTATTTATTAATAACATGGAAAACTTACAGCTATATTAATCTAAATAAACTCTAAACTAAATGACTAAAAGCCAATAACAAGTCTTCACTTATAGCAATCTTATATCTGAGATGAGCGAAAAGAAAACAAACACGTTTACAACAAAAGTACCAGCCTAGACAAAATCAATTAATATTAAATGTGCACAATAGGAAGATATTTATTTAGTTCGTTTCTCCAACAACAAAGGCAATGTTTGTCATTAGCGCAAAACGTTTAATCCGGCGAGGCGATCGCATAAGTCGCACGTATATACCAACGCTATCTACACAATTACCCGGTCAAACTGTACGTTCGGACCGCAAAACATCAAAGGACATCTTAATACGCTCAGAGCGATTTCTGTTCCGTGCATCGGCGACCCTAACTAACGCCCCACTGTCTTCCTAAGGTGGAAATTTTCACCAACGATCCCATAGTCTATTAAAACGGCAGTACCAATAAGACTACATCCTTTGTTTATAATAAACACTTTCCATTCCCCTCTGCCCCGTGGCGCTCCAGGCGAGCTCGAGCATCCGTCTCTTTCCCGCAGCAGTGCTCGCTGCACGTCTAGGGTACAGGCAAGAACCCTCAGGAACGTTAACGACATACCCCGAACTCGCCCGAGGCCGATTCAATTACTACTGTCGTATTATTTCGACGAAAATATGCATGTATTTGTGTTCGTACGCTGTGGTGTGAATTAAATTCTGTTTCAAGTTTATTGGTCACGGGCTGCGATAAGTTTGGATAAGGGTCGGCTCGCGTCTCCGAATCGCATCGCCTATATTGAACAACCCGACCTTTGTGTTTTATTTGCATTGGATATACTATTTGCTGTACCGACATTTAATTAATCCTTAAATTCTACAAACAACAATTAAAGTACATTATAAAAGTTAAATTTGTGTATCATCTACAACAAAAGACTCGCTCTTATGTTTGCGATGTTCGCACTTTCCTGTTAGTTTCGATATTTCAACTATATTTTTGATATCTCTGAATACCTATAGATATGTGTATCACAACAAATATTGATTACAATATAGTCGTATAATATCCTTAGATCTCTAGTACCCCTTGGATGGGTAGCGGTAACGCTGCCGATGATGCGTAACCCCGCGGGATACAATTAAGTCACCGATATTGCTCTTAACAACTCGATAAGGTGCTATCGGCGGACCCACTGACAATTTATGGCCAGTTAATAGTTACCCTAAAATAGACCTTCATGGTAATGTTCCTTCTCACAGATTTTAGTTATGTTTCCAACTTTAAATGATTTGATAACATCAGTTATTATCATTGTACAATAGTTTACGATATACTAGTGTTCAGATAGTTTGATGATGAACGTCCAAAAAGGATCAACTTGTGAAATTATATCAAGTGTTTGTCATTATAAATTGTCATCCTTTTACTAAGAAATTTGCTCTAATGAAGTTTCTTTCATCGAACAAAAAAAAACAAACATTTGAACTTGTTCTTAGTCATTCACAATAGAGAGAAAAATGTTTTCCTTATAAACATCTATCGTCGCTCAATAAGAATTCTGACAAGTGAAGAATAATGGACTAAAATAGCAGCAGACCACTTCGCCCCTTCAAAGGGCGATAGTCGATTGAGCGATGGTGGTGCCAAAAGCCCATCGGGTCGACGTCCGATCCATCATACGAGTTATTCCGTACACAAGTAACCATTTTACTAAGACTCGCACCTCATCTCCCACACCCTTGAAAATATACGAAGCCAGTATGGACGTTAGTAGCCTCGGGGGTCAAGTGTCATTGTACACGTCTTACTGCAAATTATTTTCACTAGTAGTCCAAGTTGACGTTTCGATCTGTTTCCAGATGGATTAATTTGATTAGTGTACACCAGATGTTTGTAAGTCTTGCTTATTGGACGTGATACGATTGTCTATAACTTTAACAATAGATGGTGTAAATAAGACAATTTTCATATTCAATTTTATAATTGATATTGAATTATCGCATAAGTTATAAAACGTAATGTTAAACGTTATTTCATAATTGTATTCTAAGATATTTGATGCTTGACAAGTCTTTGTCTGCGTAAGTGTGCGCTGTCAAATTTTGCAGCTCCATCGATTCATACTTGCATCATTAGTATTAGTTGTGAAAATGAAGTCTACACAGATACTTAGAATAATTTTGTAAATATTAAATCTTTTTAAATTAAATATGAAATACATAAAATGTCGTGAGTAAGCCGGTTGAGATTAGCAATAATTTATTCACGGCATCAGCGAAGATGGACGCCGCATTTCTCTGTAAATCAATTAGGTTTTACGCGGGCCCGTGGCGCTCGACGCTGCGGTACCTTCAATTTTCTAGCCCATTTCCGAATGCTATAATTAAATTTGTGCGATCCCCACCGTCTCCCACTGTTGCCCACCGTCGCCCACTGTTACCCACCTTAGTTTGTGTCTGCTGCCTTTGACCATTCGCCATCAAACGGATCGCTAGCTACCTTCGCCGGCTCTTTGTTGCAGCACCGTTTACTATTTTCATTAATTGCATTACTTATTGCTAATGCCAGTTTATTCGCTTCGAAATATTCATGCGATTTACTTTCAATGCTAAATTTTGTATTTACAATTTGCACTTCAAAACGTATGTAACGATGCCTGTGTACTTATGGTTTCCGATAAAAAAAAAAAATTATAAGAACTTTATATAATTTGGGTTAGTTGTGTTTGTGTCATTAACTCCTAATGGTATATGTCAATTAATTTGAGTAATCCATCTCATACCTCGCCTTGCATTACAATATTTGAATAGTTTGGAGCTAGATTGCTATTCATTTGATTGCAATCCGAGCCTCACGTTTAGGCATTCGGGCTTAGCTTCGGGTATTGCACTTTCATTGTTTATAATATAGCTTCTATAACATTTAATGTTCACTTATTACTCTTTTTAATATATAATCTACTCTTTTTAATTATAATTCTTATCACTGAACTTATTTTCTTATAATACTTTAATTTCACAGTAATTTCGCATCACAATTGTGCCTTTAAAGTATGTTATATTTATTGAATTTTCATCATTCAAAATACAACATTGTTAAAATTGCCTTTATAATAAGAATTCATCTCGATCGAGAATATGGCTTATGCTTAAAGATGCCATCACCGAGGTGGAACCCTCCTAAAAAAAAACAATAAATCACAAACATGCAAATCCCGCTAATAACTTGCACAAAACCGAAAACCATTTCACGGCTGCCGAAGCCTACGCGTTTTACATCTTGTTTATGTCCTCACGATACGAGCACGACACGATATTTATATTAAAAAAAAACTTTGTTCAAATGACTTTTGGTCAATCGTTTAGTTTTGAATTATTTAAAGAACTTGCTTTTTTATATTATCTATTCCATTCCTGAGAGATAGTTAGACATTGTTATAAACAATAATTTTGCGACACAATCATTGAATTGAAAAAGGATTTCCTTTATGCCCTTTCCAAAGTAGTCTGAAGCTTGAAATGTTTGTCTGATTTTTAAAAGTAATGTCATTCTTCTTTTAAGATTGTTGCATTGAAGAAAGTATCTACTATCTTTCATGTAAGCTCTTTCCAAGGTGGTCTGAAGCCTAAATTGATTGACAAATTTTGAAGAGTAATGTGTCTTCTTTAGAATTTCATTAGAATAAAGACAGTGATAACAACATTTCGTGTCTGCTTATTTTTTAATTGTCGTAGCGATTACGTATAGGAGTAAAGAAGATCTGATACACGAATATTTAATACAAGTACGCAATATAGAGGGCGGCGGATGGTCGCGGACTCCGGGGCGGGATCTCTGGGGCGCCATCTCGCGCTGATGTTTAATAATTGATAATACCCCGCGAAAAACGCGGCGGGAGCTCAGTATCCATATAGAGATGTTATTACCACCGTCTATTTTACGATCCTTTTTTCAAAACGTTTGGCAAATCATTTATTTATGTTCAATTGTACAAAGTTTATTCGATGTGATCGTTTGCGTTTTAGATTAAATTGTTTTAACATGTTACTAAAATTTTATAGTTTTTGTTCTAATGTATGTTTATGTTTTACAGTAAACTCCAAAGTCTACTTAGTGTATAGCTGTAAATATGGCCGGTAAATTTGTTTGCCATTTTTATATTACATACAGACAATCCAATTTTATTAATTGAAAAGGTTGGTATTTGTGTGTATTTAACGTATTGTATCATAAAGAGATTAATACATTTTACTAGTTAGTTTATAATTATCACACTTAAAATATTTCTGTCACAGTGTACAGCTCTATGTGATTCCGCGCTACCTGTCTTGGAGGCCGCATTATCAGGCTCCAGTTGTAAACTGAGCAACTCAATCGATAATCATCTTGGAATAAACAAAGTAAGGGAAGAAAGGGGCGCGTACGTGCAACAACCCCGCACTTATTATTTCACGTAATTTGTTTACCTCTTGGTTGCACCTTGTTTATCTTTGATTATTGTCTATCGTGTTTGGGGGAATTATATCGAATTTACAACGCACAATAATTTGCAAACAAAAGTCTTCGTAAAGTTTAAATCATGTGAATAATTGCAACTACAATAAAATATACATAAAGATCAAATGTGCACAAATATTTAAAATAAATAATATTTTCAAACACACATACACATACACACACACACACACACATCTTATTAAAGAATACCTGTATTATTTAATTTAAAAACAATCCATGTAATCTTAACGAACATAATCTTAAGAATAAAATTATCACAGTTAGGTGATTTCAAATATTTGAAATTTGTTCAATCACAAGAGATATGAGGGACATTTCTTTGTAAAATTTACAAGAATAGAATACAAAAGGACCACAGGTTAAACAAATGAAGTCTTAGGATTGCAAATAAGAGGGAGGTCGTGAGGGTATCCCGGAAAAATAAATTAAACAGCGCCCCGTGCCCGGGGATTGATCCTGGGGCATTATTTTATCTATAAACATTTCAATTGTGGCCACCGCTGAGCCCACATCAAATGCGCCAACGCCACAATACATTTATTTTAACAAATATAGGAGCAATAAATACATCTGTGAGAAATTTAACTTGATACGACAACTAAATACTTGCTAGAATTATCTTTAAACCTTATTAATAATTAAGAATTTAATGATACGAAATTTAAAGCCGATTTCATATGTCGGCGACAATGTAACTCACTTGATACTGAGTAACGTAATTATATAAAAAATTATAAGACATAAACACCTGGAAAATTAGTTCTATTTGTGTTGAAAGTGTAAAGAATAATTACACAATGTAAGCACACACGCGTATCGTCGTCAAATAGTTTACGCAAAAAACTCTTGAGTATCTTATCTTAAATGTATTTTGTTACAAGTGCTAAAGGCGTTGTGTCGACACCTAGCATTCCTTTCCTTGCGAGTCTACTTGATGCAATAAAACGCAAGCATCGCGTATAAAAACAGACAACTTACAAGCACTAATTGTGAAGTGGCCAGAGAAATCCTTACGCCGTCTCTACCCTTCCGTTTTCAAAATGGCGTCTAAGCAAGAGGCAGGCAATCCTCTCGTCAGCTGCCATGTGTCGGCGCAAACACTTCACAATATCATGGCAAAATATTAAATTAAATCTTCGCTTTGAGTATTCTTTTCGCCTTAGTCCTATTTTAATTAAAGATTTTTACAGTGAGATTAACAACCCTTATAGATAAGTTTTAATAGCATAGCCGCAAGATTTTTACACGTGTTAATTTAAATGTTTATTACTTATCTTACAAGAACCTTTGACATCAACATTTAGGTTCTCTTGCATTTTATTTAAAAAGTACTGACGAGGAAACTTTCCGCTCTGTTTACAAATGATTAAGTCAACTACAACTACGGCTATTGCCCTAAACTCTAAACTCAACCGAAGAAGTATAATGTGTTTATTACTGACAAAATTAAACGCCTATAAGATGTTGTAAAGTTTGTTAAATTTTTAAACATTCAAGCGTCATAATGAACATTATTGAATATTTGCATAGGCTAACCACTATCATTACTGCATTCTATATGTATATAAAACAATTGTATCTTAACCACACAAATGAACTTTGAAATGGAGTCCTAATTGCGTTACTCAAAAACTGAAAATAAAATATACAAACATATCCAACAGCAACTGCCAATATTTTAATGATACCGCTGAGAACATTTCACATTATTAAAACGTACAAGTGGCTTATTAGTCTCGAACAAGTACAAAAATCCAGCCAGTTAGTACCTATGAGAATTAATCTAACATTCAATTTGAAGCTCTATTACAAAGCAAAAGCGATCATATACGCGTAGCAATACAACGTAGCTATAAACGGTGAATGGCCTGAACAAAAATCATAGCAAATATTAAAATTCGCATTACATTTGAGACGTGACGCGCTCCCATTAGAAGGCAACAAGATATGTCTCATTTTGATGTGTAGAGGAACGAGAGGAGGTATTACGTGTTGTTTTCACTGTTATTCTATTGCCATCAAATAATATTATTTCACACAAATTATAATAGGTCTTACACTTTATTACTTTAATGAAATCACCAAAGATAGAGACTGAGAGTTTGAACTGATTTCACAATGTCTTTCATTCTAAAAACTTCTACCATTTATGACATGAGTAGAAAAAAATAATAAAGTTATTTTAACTAGTAGACTTGTGTCTGTATTTCTTGCATTTAAAGTAATCAGTGTAGTGAACATCATTCCCGAAGCATTCTGACTTAAGTATACATACATTGTTTCGCTAAAGCGTAGCTGCTTCACCCAAGTACGAAACTTATAAATATATACTTAGTAAATGTGTATCCCAGCAATAACAAGAATAAGACAATAAAAGAATAGTTCCCTAAACGACGTTCTTATCGCAACAAAACTCTTTTGTTGGCTAACAACTGGCTGCATGTCCGACCTATCATTTGAAAAGAAAAAAAACCTAAATACACGCACACATCAGCGGCGCGCATCGGTTGCGAGACTCATTAAGAACGTTACAATATTCATGATTGCACGACGTCCGACGTCGCTCCCCATTGCCTTACGTAATAAAACCCCCAGTATCGTGTTTTTGCGTAACAAGCATTCTAAATTACGACAATTATTCAATGTTGCCGTGTTATCGGCAGTTATAAAATCCGGAGACAGTGGGGGGGGGGGGAACATGGAGCCCTCATTAAGGTGCAACGGGAGTGGGGGAAGGACTTCGCAGGTTGATGATGTAGTTAGTTGAAAAAATGAGGCCATGAGACCGTATCGGCAAAAGTTGTCTAACGTACGAATTTCTTTCTTAATGTAGTCATTAGGAGACAACGCAACGCCTAGCATTTTTCAGCCGTCTTTCAATACCTAGAGTGTAAAAAAGTGAAAATAATTATTTTTGTAAAGAATAAAGTATCAAAGCCTTTTTAATTGATATAACACATAAACCCTTTAACACCATAAAACTAGCATCATGTTGGACCTACTGACTGCGGCAGTCGTCTGCCTCTAACAGCAGAGGAACCCACGTCATAGCATCCGCAACTATCAACATCAAAGCGATCTAATTGACTTGGCCGTTCCGCTCCGCTAGCTGCGATTGTGTTGGAGCGGGCGGAACGCGGATGCGAGGGTCATGTTCAACAACTCACCGACTACTAGTTTATGGATTGTCAGAAAGTCTAATTCGCTACAGACAATTAGTCGTGCGGAAAATCGGCAACGGAATATCAAAAAGCTTGTACAACAGTAATATTCTTGGCGAAATTAATTACGAAATCAATCATAAAATGTAACGAAGTGTCGCCACTTCATCAATATGCCAATGGCTAAACCAATTAACCTCCCCGCCTGCGTCGGTGTAATTCCTTTAGCACTACAATTTTTCCAACGCCCCACCTGCCGTTGGCGTAACAAGGCGTCGCTCGTTTGACGCGTTTTTTACTTGGTCCTTGGAGCCGGATACGCGCCCCCGGGTTTATGGTTTTCATTAATGAAGGCTTTGGGGCTGATTATTCGACGCTGTATCGAACCTACACAGCCGCGTATTGCACATTGCAATATTTGCCATATTTTTATAACCATTATTAAAATGAAAGCGTAATCTTTGTTAATTAAAACATTCTACATTTCGAATCTCTAAACATTCAGTTAGAAATTAAACCTAACGGTATAATCTTTAATTCTAGAAATATAAGAATATTTTAAAATATTCCTATAAAGTTCGTTGGTAAATTAAAACTCAGAAAATGAAGCTTAAGTGTTTCAATTGCAGCATCTCTGGAGCCGGTCCATCCCCATCTACTCGATTCTTTATTCAAATCGGATATCGCGCCATTTTCTCGCACGTTTGAATTACAAATCGGAAGGCCGTTTCTTTCGAATTTAAATTCGGGCACTCCCTTTCGAATTGCCAGTTTGATTGCCGTTTTAATGCCACCTCCTTGGAGTTTTCTCCACTGAATTATGGAAAATTATTTGTTAAAATATGAATAACTTACAAAAATATTAGCGTAACAGTACTGAAAAATTTTGTCTATTAGTTTTGTATTTTGCGCTGTTCTATTAATCACCATTTGTAATAGGCAAAATTACGCAACATCGCACATCCTAGTCGGATATAGACGATAAAAATTCTTTGATGCCGTCACTGACCAAAACCGCCATTTTTTTATCTTTTTTTGTAAAAGTGCCAGTAGTAAGTACATATAGATAACATAACGAGAACAGAGAATGAAAACAC
>NW_013530970.1:200413-255383 GCF_000836235.2 Papilio xuthus | reverse complement strand
GCAATGTCGTGATCAGTAATCGAACAGGGGCAGACAGCACCAACCGAGCGAGATTCAGACTTAACAAAAATATGATCTAAACACGCACCATTACGCGTTGGGATAGTAACTGCCGGTAGAAATTCATGTGTCGTCAATAGTATTAAGTAATCAGCTGATTGATTATTTGAGCAATCACATATGTCAATATTTATATCCCCAGCTATTATTACGTTTCGGAAACCTTTGATTTCGCCTAGCACTTTGTTAAGAGAGTTCGAGAAACTATCTGTATTTAAAAAAGAAGGAGAGCGATAGATTCCTAATACTTTGAAATTGTCAGCTATATCCACAGACAGACAGTTTGCGTCATCAAAAATAGGTTCAGAGGTAGATACACTAAGCGATTCCTTGATATATATGACAACTCCGCCACTTTTGTTAATGAATTTGCGAGTGTGAAATGAGTTATAACCTGGTAATTGATTGATTATCGAGCTTTCGTTTAACCAACATTCAGTTAGAATAATTGCGTCGTAATCAGTATCCATCCGTTTAAAGGCCACCTCGAAGGCGTTAAAGTTTCTCTGAAGGCTTCTGATGTTAAGGGTCATAATTTTGAAAGCATCTATATTCGAGAAAAAGATTTTACTACATTCCAGGGATCCCAACATTTGACAGTCTATTGATACACTTTGATCTATATCATCAGCTATATCAGGTAACGCCATTGGTCATGAAAGTATGAGTGTTGACAATGCTCTGCATGAGTTTGAACCTTAACATTGTGCGTAAAGGATGGGAATTCGGACGCGGAAACAATTTGCTAACTGACCTAGAGCGTGTAAATAGGGTGTATGCAAAAAGTTTACAGACATGAGTAAGTGTAGGTATGGTGTGTGCGTGTGTGCATGCTACGAAAGTAATAATAAAATTATTATAATAAACAGTAATGAGGAAATATGGAGTTAGTTTTACCGTAATTAATAATATGAAATAAAAATAATAATGCTGACAAAAATTAGCAGTCATTACGATCGCGCAAAGCTGAGTTAGTTGGAGAAACCGTGTCATTTTGAGGTTCATCAGGCAGGTGGCCGGTGATGGTAGGTGAAGCCGTGGTTGTGGCGGGGGGCCGATCCGATTCAAGGATTCTTGCGAGGTCCGCTTCTCTTTGTATGAGTATAGCGGGACCACCTTCTCGCTTGCGGATGAGAATGCGTCCGTTTTCGGTCCAGCAGTATTTATAGCCTTGTGTAGATTTTTGTTGCCTGGCTTGACGAAATAAATACCTTTTCTCCTTGGTCAAGCGCTCGTTAAAGAAAAGCTTCCGAGTCTGGCCGGCGACTTCTATGTCTGCTGTAGTGATGTTACGTCGGGCTTTTGCTGATTTGAGAAATTCTTTACGCGTCATATGCCGCACGAAACGAAGTACAACCGGCCGCGGCAAGGGTGGCCCTGTTCCGTCGGAGGAGTTCGCAGTACGGCGGGGCCCAACGCGAACTACGTCGTCGATGTCCGTATCGGCGAGCGGCATGCCTAGCTTAGTTGCAGCAATTCGAATAATGTGAAGTAAATTCTCGTTGGGGTGTTCATTTATACCTAGAATTTCTATTTCGTTTCGAACGGAAGAATGGGCCTGTAAACTAAGTTGATTTTCGAGTTGATAGATTTTCTGATGGAGTTGCGCATTTTCTAGCTCCTTCCGTTCGAGAGATCGAATCTTAGCGTCACTTTCATCAAGGCGCGTAGTACATTGCGCCAGGCTGTAGGTTAGATTTTTTAAGTGGGTTTTAAATTCATTCATATCTTCGCGCAGCAATCTAATTTCTCTTGTAAGCGCAGAAAGTGAGTCATTATCGGAGGTTGACACTTGTAATATTGGCCGTTTGTCCGTTGCCCGGTTTTGCGCACGTAAGGTAACATTAGCAGTCGATGCGTCGGCGGTTGCGGGGACCGCCTGGCGCACAGGTGTGTTGGAATTATCTCTTTTGGGCACCTTGCTCTGGCAAGCCGGGCATTTCCAGCTAGGGAAAAAAGACTTTGGCAGACTGCGAAAATCTGTTATGTTTACACATTCTGGATGGTAGTGGGCATTACAAGCCGTGCATTTAATTTTCAGTGCGGTTTGAATAGCATTGCAGCAACCAGCGCAATTGTTAGCCATTTTAAATAGTTTGATGTGGGTAACAGCGCTTACTTGTTGATAAATGCAGTGAGTCAGCGGTGTAAGCAGGGCTGGCTGGGCGTGCGAGCGGGCCAAGAAATGCAGAGGCCGTCTTGTTTACCCGAAGCGAAGCGGAGCTGTTACCGCGTTAGTCGGGGGCGCTCGAAGAAAGATCGATGCGTCGGCGCAGTAGAGCGAGACGAATTATCGCAGCCCGACTCGTTTACCCGAAGTGGAGAAGAGACGCAATCCGGGCGTTTAAATTATAATTCACAATTTAATTCGGCGCGCACTGCACGGGATTAATTGGCTTATCGCTAACAGTATAGAAGCTAAAATGACTTGCACTGTATTTACTTATTTTAGTAGATAGGGTGACGCGTCCACACTCGTTTACTGACGAATCCGCACTTGATTTTTTAATTTAAGTATCGAGATTAGGTGAAGCATTGTTATCAAACAGCTTCTGCATATAATAAACATTTAAGTATATAAGTCTCACCAACATTAAATTTGTCTATGGAAAGCGGTCGCTTCGCTATTTTGGCTATAAGTTATGATATAGAAAAAAATGTGACAAATTTACAACGCCTTGTTAAAACAAGATATGTTGGTAATGAGATAAAATTGTAAATATTTTTAAACATTGACCACTGGAATATATTATTTAAAATAAAACCATGTCACGTTAAGCTGATTACGCACGTTTAACCTTCAAAGGCAAGGCATTCGTGGAATTGAAATGTGTTCGACTTTGGTAGTTTGAGTCATGAAATCATTACATTCAATGCACCTAGCTACCTACAGGGAGTTTCTCGACTTAGGTAAAGCTAACCAATTTCCGGATGAACCTCATTCCGGCTAATTTTCATATTAACTACGATGTCTAGACCGTTCACCGGAACGTAACGCGTCCGGATAACTTAGGTTGGCGTCCCGTCCGGTGTATAGTCGACTTCGCTTTTATGAGTTTTTGATTAAAACTTATAAATTGAATAAGCTATAAATATAGAAGTTTCATACATTTTTCTCGGTATATTTCCTCTTACTGCTATTTTTTTCACTGGACTATTTAATTACAACCTAGTCTTAACTCAGTCAAAAAACAAATGAGCATTTGAAATTATGTGAGAAATGATCGTCATATTTTCACAAAATAACAAAATCTACATATACACTTCATACACTACAAAAATGATTATTTTTAAGTCAACTATTGCATACTAAAGATGTAGCTTAACAAGAAAAAACACCCCTTATCTAAAGGTAAAACTCGCTCTAATGTTGCAGGACTTATCGTTCGCTTGCAGTTAGGACCTTTCTCCCCGCGTATCCTCCGTTCTCCCATCTAATGGTTCGCTTTGACTTACTAGATGGAATTTTTAATGCAATAATTTCGATAATTTATCGCTAGATAGCGCTCCTTTGAGCCTGGCGGGGTGGCGGGCGCGGGGAGTGACGGGCAAATTGGTTTTCTTTTTAACGGCAAATGTTACACCGGCTATCTATTGACCCTGCGGCTTTTGAACATACTGTAGAATATTGTTCTGACACGAATATTCGACATTTTAATATAATAATATAATGAAGTTTTACCTTCCAATTTTCTATTGACAAATCATATTTTAATAACAATTTTTACCAATGTTAAGGAGTAAATTTTCATACCTATTTAAATAACACAATTAATGCTCAATAATATTACGCTTTGCCCAGAGAAATAAAACTTTTGCTTGTTTGATTAACTAATATTAGGTATATTTGTTGTTTTGCTGACTTGTCTTGCTGTCCGTATGTCACTTATAGTTAACTTTCAATTCTGCGGCGACACTTTTGAGGCTCGTAGGCGTGGTAATTAAATACGTGACGTCATCTAGCTATGACCTCTGTCGGCAATTTTCTGGAATTAGAAAAAACGACGCAAAAGTAATG
Source organism: Papilio xuthus (assembly GCF_000836235.2). NCBI lineage: Eukaryota > Metazoa > Arthropoda > Insecta > Lepidoptera > Papilionidae > Papilio > Papilio xuthus. The sequence continues at coordinate 251,305 of NW_013530970.1, read as the reverse complement.
CTTTTATTAAAAATTAAATAATTGTTATATCTGATTAACAAAGCCATAATTTTTTTTTTACGTTTTATAAGCTAGCCCTTGACCAGGTGAAGTGGAGATTTGGTCGAAAGATGGTACGCGCTAGCTTAGTAAGTGCCTATTCACTCTGCTATAAAAGAACATAAAAAAAGAAATTAGACTGCATGTGATCTCTTACAAAGGTAAGAGAAGACGAAGAAAGAAGGGAGTAAATTCAGATATGTTGGCTTATTAAGATGTATAGACACTCTGTAGACAAAAATACAAGCTCATTATGCCACCCTTGTATTCAACTACTAAGTACAAGTGAACCTTTTAAAATATAACTATAAATGTATATATTTTATGTACGATGATATTTAAGCGGGATGGGGCTAATCAAGCGGCTGCGGGCTGTATGCCAAGAGTTGGTATCAGCTGAGCGCAGCGCTGGAATCGCTTATTTGTAACAGCTTAACTGTTTATTAATAAACTGTATAACGCTTCTATTTTACTACGAGGGTGGATTGAAAAGTACTCGGCCTAACCAAGAAAATAAACACATACTAAATCAGTTATATTTTTATTTTTCTACATATTTACCATCAAGTTCAATACACTTTTGCCACCTCCCCTTTCAAGCATTTAGACCGTTGAAAAAAAATGATTCTTCCTAAGAGTCAATATATGCGTCTACAGCTGCTTTAACCTCGTCGTTTGTCGAAAATCTTTGACCTCCCAAGTGCTTTTTTAGGTTAGGGAACAGAAAGAAGTCTGATGGTGCCAGATCAGGTGAATACGGTGGATGCGGTAACAGTTCAAAGCCACAGTTGTGAATTTCAGCCATTGACTGTACTGACGTGTGAACACGGGCGTTATCTTGATGAAACAGGACTTTTCTTCTGAGCATTCCTCGACGTTTTTCTTTTATTTCCTCTCGTAAACGACGTAGTAAGGTGCAGTAGTAATCAGAGTTTATAGTCTGACCCCTTTCAAGATAATCAATCATAATCACACCTTTCGAGTCCCAGAATACTGAAGCCATCACCTTATTTGCCGACAAAATCGACTTAGCCTTTTTAGGGGGTGGTGAACCAGGTCTTCTCCACTGTTTTGATTGTTGTTTTGTTTCCGGTGTACAGTAATGAACCCATGTTTCGTCCATAGTAACAAAACGATTCAAAAAATCATCTGCATCGGCTTCAAATAACTCCAAACAGTCGCGTGAAATAGTCAATCGCGTCCTTTTTTGTTCAACTGAAAGCAGTCGCGGAACCCACCTCGCAGACACGTTGTGGAAACTAACTCGCTGACAATGATGTTTTGAGTTCGTTCATAAGAGATGCCTATAATCTCGGCTATCTCTCTAATTTTTAATCTGCGGTCTCCCATTATTAAATCAAGTACTTTTTAATATTTTCGTCAGTAGTTGACGTCGAAGGCCTTCCAGAGCGGGGTTCATCTTTCACACTCTCTCTACCACGCTTAAATTCTGCTATCCATTTTTTGACGGATGAATATGACAGAGAACAATCGCCTAATGTACTGACCATGTCATCATGGATGGCTTTTGATGATAGCCCCTTCTTATGGAGGTACTTAATGACGGCACGCTGCTCGATTTGCTCCATTCGCGGAAATTATGTCCAATTACTTTGTTAATAAATTTATAAAATCACAACTAATTATCGCACAAGTTCCAAACTTCACACAATGAACTAATTTGAACTGAACTAAATAATGTGGGTAGATTTGATTTTTAGAATTGAATGGATCTGTGTTAGGCCGAGTACTTTTCAATCCACCCTCGTATGATATTATTTCTATTAGAAATACTACTTTGGTTAGTATTAAAATAATAGAGTAAAAAAATATAAAGATGTCAATCATTCATTACTTATAAGAGAAGACAAAATGATGTTCGTTTCTTTGAGAAGACAGTGAATATGTTTGATGAAAGTTTATCACATTTTTACTATATCTTTAACATTAGATATTAATTTTGCGCTATTTAATTTAACTATATTTCGTCGTTGGATTCGGCAAAGAATTATTGTTTTAGCAATTATTGAATAAATTGAATATTCTTATTATATAGACAATATTCATTTTATTGTATTGTATGCATTATGTGCATATGATAATGCAAGGCATGCAAGAGCTGGCAGCGTCCCAGGCACTTCGTTATCGAGTCTGTGCTCTCGCCGGACACCGATACGGCCGCTCTCTTTCATCTACACCAATACATATTGACTACACATTCTGTATAGCATAGTATCACTGTTCTTTGTCTAGTGATTTAATCGCCATTGGTGATTAATTAACTGTATATGTATATATATGTTTAAAATAATAAGTCAGCGTGGAACATTTGACATTTCCAATCGAATGATATTTTAAGTGTTATAATGTTACAGCCCCCAATATGCATGATAGCACTAAATAAAAATAATCTCAAAAAACTTGCGAGTACAGTATAAAATATCATGAAGTGATACAAAGTTATAAAATCGTGCTCCGAACAGTCCCCCAATCCGGCCGATAGCCGCGCGCCGCCCGACAACGCGCGCTAACTGGCCCGCTAACTTTTCATTTCATTTTCCAAACTTTTAATCTCAAAGTGCCCGTGAAAGAAAAATGGAGGCGTTAAGAAAATCGCCAGCGCCACCTATTATCAACTCCTGCAACTCCCATAACTTCCGTACGGACGCGACTTAGAAACCAATGTTACAATGAAATATGTACTCTAATGCAATCCAATAGAGCTATACTTACAATAGCAAGACTTTCGTCTTACATCTCGAAGAATTTTACCGAAGAGTCATAAAAAGTAAGATATTAATGTATCGTGGGAGGCATTAGACGGTCGCCGGATCGATTTCTATGCATAAAAAATGCTAATGGCCCGGCTGAGAGTAGGATGTGCCTGAGAGGTGATTTATGCGAGGACTTGCCGAACTATTGCTGCTTACCTGGAGGACAGGTGTGCTCGAATTGAGGTCGCCGCGTTAGAAGCGAGGGCTTTTTTGATAATAGCATTGCTTGTAGCGTCTTTAGGTTAAGTGCTGTATCCCAGATATAAATACTTTGTTAACGTTAATAATAACCTAGAGGCTAAGTTATCCGCTTTCATGATATACTTTTTACTAAACCTTTTCTTGTAATTTCAAGTTACAGATTTCATTATTTCTAATCGTTTTGTTTCTCAAATTCACAACTCCAAATAAGTCTAACTATGGTCAATAAATTGTGCATCTAAAATTCGCTTTTTATTCTATTTTCAGCAATCTTCAGCTAAACAGTGCTTAGTTAGCCTTGGTTAAAACTAAATCACTTTGATAGCAGTTATTTGTTGATTAGTAATTAGTTAATCAATGTAAGATATTATATTTGAATTATATTTTCTTGGAATGCGAAGGCGCTATTAGGCAGTTGGTTTACTCGTAATATTATGTCGATTAATCTCCCGCCACCGAATCCGACGGCATTCGCCGGCTGCAATAAAAATGTGATTTATATTCGGAAATAAGCTATTTTAAATCGATCGAGCAGCTAATGCTTTTTGTTACAGTAACAATATTTTAATTTTGCATATTTCTTTAACAGATTCGTAAATTTTTCTTATATAAATATGATGTCAATAAAACACTCAGGTAGAATATTTTAGTGTCATGTCTTCTACAAAATATGGTGAAAAGTAAATAAAAATCGGTCATGAATTGGTTTATATAAAGCTTTTGTTATCATATTTGTTTGTTGCATTTATTACATTTAAGATATGGAAATGAAATACACATTAGCGTAACAATACCAAAGAACGACCCAAAGGGACGTAAAAGTTGCACGTCGCGCCATCTAGTATCGAGTAGCGATAATAAAATTTACGTCTACTTTTAAATCTTCAGAGAAATATTTAAGTTAGAATTACTAGAAATATTGCTTTAATTATTTCTATAAATAATGTTAAGCTGCTAGTGTAATTTAAACTGTTCAATTAAGCGATGTTTGTTCTAGACATACTTTCTATCAATTATCCATCCAAATTTTCTCATTGACGAGTAAGAAATAATTCACAGTTTTCAAGTTTGAAACCCCAAGCGATTAAATTCACAAACGTTTTTAAATCATTTTGTTTTTATCTAAATTGTATTTAATTTGAGACGTGTGTAATCCTTCCTGTCTGTGATACCAACAATGTAGGATTAAAAATTCAGTAGAGTGGTCAAAAATAAATCAGTAGCAATAATTGTTGAGGCACATGTTGTGTAATCTTCGCGGCGCGTCTCCACAGTCACGTAGCACGGCACGTCACAACACAACGACCTACATAAAATATCTGTCGCGCACACCGATCGCGATACGCGGACGGACGCGCAAAGAATATATTAATTTTTATATTATTTTATTAAATATGTAAAAAAAACAAAACGCACCCCTGGCCACCCCGGCGACCCACCTTCGTTTAATTGTGTGCCGGCTTAACCCCGTACGTGCATCTCCAGTTTTAATATCCACCCGACTCCCCCGGCCCTTTTATTTTTATTATACTTGCGGTGAGATATTTGCATATATAATTTTTGTTGTACGGCTCTAATTTATTTATTCGGACGGCATTAGAGGCGCGGATGTTGAATCCCAATTGTCCGATGCTTTGTTTACTTTTAAATCAATGGAAAAAAATTAGTTCGTAGCAACCAGTTTTAAATTAGTCTTAAACTGCATTAAGACCCAATAAACTCTGAATAAACATCAGAAAACAGCAGAGTAATATCTTGTACTTAAGAATAACCGTAGCAGGGCTACGGTGCTACGGTCGTAGACATATTGGTAGACTTGATTACAATGAAACTTATCACAGCTATGTCTAGGAAGGCTTTTTAAACCCAAAACCATAAAAACCTCTAAACCTCTTTCAATTACTATGAAAATACATTATTATATCAAATAATTTATTAAGTAATGAATCAATTGGTTTGTAGCACCTGTCTTCCTGCAGAGGTTCTGGGTACGCGACGACACAAAATAGGTAAATCGTTTTGATCACCCCCGATAATAACTGCCTAATGCAGTGCTACTTCTCTTTTGTCGCAACCCTTTTGTATTATTTATTATTGGAGTTTTATATCATTATGTAAAAAAGAATGATGACATTATTATTATATGTAGTATACAAAAATAAATTTAAACGGATATTAAAGTTACAAGGTTGTAGAAGAGATGTTAAGAAATAAAATCATATATTCGCTTTCTATAGATATTTGCTAACAATACTTCCTTGTGGTTAAATATAAGGTGAAATTTAAACATAAATATATAGATTATGTGTTGATTTATCATTTAGTTTCCAATATCATAGTAATATGTTATGACAAGGGTCTACAAGTTGTGCATTCATTCGGTTACAGTTTAATGTACTGGAATTTATTACCAAAACTGTAAATTCAAGTCATACATCATTGTGAGTTCGATTCTTTAGGTTTATACATATACAGACATGTCTTACAGTTTCCACTGTATATCAACATGTGTAAATACTTGGTTTTAGGTTCATTTGGTTTCTTGTAACACCAATAAATATTTATCCGTACATAATTTTCTCAGTCAACAATGGAGGCAACTTTTTCAATTTTGTGTAAAATAGTCTGCGATGAGAGAGGGCCGTCAAACGATAAACGATTATAAGTAAGACGTAAGAGGAAGCTCGGAGGCGGCGTAATGAGAAATAAAGAGAAAAAAGCTTTGCAGGAAGCGAGACGCGCTGCCGCAGGCGCTTTTTTTTACTCATCTTATTGATTAAAAAACTTTCTTAATCATATCTGCGCCTCGCCCGCGGATAGTTCCTATTACCACGATCCAATAGGAAATTACTTGCATTACTAACTGCCTTTTTGTAATTACTTTGCTTTATCAAACTTCTTGCCATTGAAAAGACCAGTAGGTCATTTAGACATAAATTTTAATCTCATTTTAGGGTTCCCAAATTAACAATGTTTAACAATTGTTATTTTTAATATGAAAAAGAATTGAATACTGCCTTTATTAAATTAAGTAAGCAATTTAGAGTATATGAGCTCACAACAAAATTTACACATTGCGGTAACATTTTCTTGGTTGCGAAATTTCATATAAGCACCTATGAACCATTAGCGACAATTCTTTTTAGTAAGCGCTCTATTTACTTTCCGTATACTTGTACTATAACTGTTTATTCTTGTTGCAGCGTTTGCAGCTTCTATCACCGCCGGAATTCAGTGTGGAGCGCGTGATGAGCAGCGCGTGTGGAGGCCGGCTATGCGTGTACGGTGCTCGCGGCGCCACGCTAGTAGACCTGCCGGCACGATGGGGTCGCGCTGGACTTTTTGATAACGGCAACCAAACTGTACTCTGCAAGTTAGTAAACAGAACTGGAAACTCTTTTTAATTATACAGTAATCACGAATAATTTAATTTTGAAACGTATGGGAAACTTTCTGGTACTCGAGCCATCTCAACCATATTCGGTTTACCCGAGTAGGATTATAGTCGTTTGTCTGATGATAGGCTTGCGTCGTTTACGCCGAGCAGTACGGTTTACATTTCTGGGTTAAGCTCTAGAGCTGCTAATACTTAAGTACTTTTAAAAAAAACTATTTTTAGTATTTGTTTTTTTTTTTTTTATTGAAAAAGTTCAGTAATAACGTCATCATGTGATGCCGTTAGTGTTCACTTAGTATGTAACGTGCTTAATAACTCTCAAGTTATTTATTAGCTTGAAGTTTTAAAGTCGTATACTTAAAGCAAACACCTGCATACCGCGCGTGATAAGTTCCCGGTAGCGGCGGCACGTAAGCATCGTGTATTTTCTACTATCACGGTAAATTTTGTTACCTATTAAGCTCCTCGAAGCGGCTATAATGTTAGCCCGAGGTAACGATTAAGACATAGATTAGACAAGACTTTTATATTTTCGCAGACACGCCAGAGTTTTATTTAGTTTAGTACCTACGCGATAGTTAATAACGATGTTCTAAGGTGTCATTTGTAAACTTTGGGATGTTTAGTTAGTTTCAACGTGTTTATTAATAAAAAAACATTGGAAAGGTTTTGGACTTCAAGCCTATTACTAGATTTATTTTGGCCTCATAAACTGTTTCGTATTTATACTCAACTCCTTAAATCTGAACTAATAGATGTTTTAAGATATAAGCCACTAAAACCCGTATAGATTGCCAACTTTACAAAAGCTTCTTAGAGGACAAATGTAAATAGGTATTAAACTCCTCAATATCTTTCTGCGCTGAATTAGTGTTTGCAGTGTTACTCGTTCAAGTCACCACTCTTTTGTACATGTTATTAGGCGGCTATATCTCGCGATTTGCATATTTCGGCAGTAAAATTAATTCGAAGATTTGCCCGCATCCCAGACGGGGCGGGGGCGGGGGCGGGGGCGTCTTCGCGGGCGGGATAATGTTTTTGGATTTGTGCATTCGCATCGAGCTTCGCCGATATGAGTCGCGGCGAGACTACGATTGTCTCTCTTTGAATATATTTTATGCAAAGCAAAGTTATGACATTGTTTATATTATATTAAGTTTGGAATCTATTTACTAAGTTAATTTGAAACGCCAAAGCCTTTTTATAGCATTATTTATTGGACGAAAATTAAGGACTGGAAATACTAAGTCGATAATTAATTTACATAGAAAGTATGACCCATAGGAAGTTGGACCCTAGTATTTCTTATTTGGAACAAGGAGGTAAATGAATCATCATCACCTCATTATACGTTCCCACTGAGGAGCTTCGGAGCCTACCCTATGTAAGGGGTGACTAGGCCATAGTCATAGGCAAATTGAAAAGGCGAACAATATTTTACACTCATTAATGTATGAACAACAAGTTTTTACATATACTAAATAAAAAAACAAGCTTTTGTATTTACAAGTATATTTAAAGTTGTTGGCTGGATAATAATGTATTAACATAAAATTAGTTATAGTATCGAGCTGAACTCGCGGCTAATTACCATTTGATCCGAGCCGCCAACTTTTAAGATCAACATTACCCGCGACTACCGCTTTCTACTCACGACACGTGTACGATACGTCAACGATATTAACGAAGCGTCTTTCTTTTCTTGCAAAGTTGTTCATTGTCTAAATTAAAAATCATATATCGAGCTTAGTAATTAGAGCACAGTTTTTCTATTCGACGAAACGTTGACGTTCGATATTTTATTTTCTTGATTAATTTTTGCTGTCATAACTTTAGTCGATTAAAAGAAAATAAACTGAATTTATATTAAAACATTCCGCTCATTGCAAAAAGGTTGTTATTTAATGATGAAAAGTTTTATTTATTAGAGTATAAGCACAATATAAGACCTAATATAGGACTTCTGCAAATAAAAAGTCGTCAATTTTAAATATCCTCGACACTCAAGACTTATGATAATAGCCGTTAAAAGGCTCACTCCACCCCCTCCCCCGTTAGTATTAATCCTAACAACTAATATTAGCAATAAACAGCCCCTCTCAGCTAATTATGCTAAGACGTTCCAAGCGTCGCCGCCGAGGATTTAATATAAACTGCACTTAACAATGCTATCTACATACATACTTCTTGACACAATAGATATGTACATAAGAAAACATATTAATAAGTAACACTAATTAGGGTAAACGATAAAGACTATTCCCACGTGTCTTAAATAGAATTTTAGTTCTAGATTTCTTATTAACAAGTTAGTGCCGTATTCAAAGTGGTTAAGTAGCCACTAAGAGATTGCTTTAATAACAATCGAACGTGTGTTATGGTTTTATAAGCAAACAAAATTAAATTGTCTTCTTTTTATAATGTACAGACTGTTTGTTCATCTCGATGAAGTCTTAAGAAGTCAAAGGCATGTAATCAGACGTCCATTATTTGGCAGACGGTCGCCAAACAGTATCCTGTTTAAACATAAACCGCCGGGAGCGCTGTGTGCCATGTAAAGTGTATTCCGATCATTTGTGTTTCACGTTGGATAATTCCAGTAAAATGCTTACTATAAAATATATTGGCACGGCTTCATACCTGGTTTAAATTCATTTGTTTTTGTTATTGTGCGACAAAACTGGTGAAGTCACGCGTAAGAGTCTACACTTAGTAAGTGTAAAATTTGATTCGATTCGGTCTACTACCATACTTTATTTATATTGAGTCATAAAATGTTATCTTTTCGTTAGACACGGTTGTGACCCAAAACAAATTCGAACTATCTTTGATCAATAGACGATACGAGGCATCATAATCCTTTGACCGCGCGACCGCTGCCGCATCGAATGATCCTCTAAGACTCAATTACTGGCTTACCCTGATTTACTCGCGCCCGATCCAATTTGTGAACCCGTGGCCCGATCGGAGAAAACTATTCGTTTACCCTAACAAAACATTTCCGACCTAACGCCCGGTGCTATTGAGTTCACCTACTATCACGCTCACCCTACGTCACCTTCCGAGCCGATATTGCCTAGTCATGCGAGTGATGACCAGGGAAGGAATAAGGTTTACAACAGAGAAACTGTAATGTAAGGGTAATAAGGTATGTTTTCCAATGAAAAGCGATGTGATAACGGACCGTGGTGCGACCTGAACCCCAATTATAGGCCACAAACTATTTTATCTAACATCCGTGTGACATCACTAATCTTATTAGAATCTATTGGAATTGAAAACGGGCATACAAAGTATAGAAAAAGACTTTATTGTAAGATGGTAGGAAAGCTAAACATTTATTAGTTTAATAGTTACTCATGATTTACAATCAAATTCCTATTCAATATCATTTGAATGACCAAACTTGTTGGGTACAACTTCATATTGGTTGTAAATCTTCAGGTCAGTGAAGTTGTATTAAGCAAAAAAGACTCGAGTTTCCTTTTAAATAAAATCGAAAGAACTTCAATAATTTGATATTTTATTGTCCGTAAACAGTTTCTATATCTCGTTTTTTATTTTAATTGTTGTAAAATGTATTTTTTGAAATAAATAATTTAAAATAGATCCACATATCTGTAACAATTCAGATAACCGCAACTTGGATTGATTCGTTGTACCGACGCGGGTTCGCTTAAACCAATTTGCCGGTTAATCCGTCGCGGGATCCGATCCGACGCCTTGCGACGCCCTCCGCACCCCTCCACACTCCTACGCCTTCTGACGGCGCGTCGGATGCAGACAAATTCACTTACGATTTATTTCTTATTGTAAATCTTTTCTAACGATTGTCTTTAGTACTTCATACATTTTTACTTTCATCTTAGTCTTTAATAAAAACTCACACTTCGTAAAGTCACAACCGCACAGATTGACAAATGTTAAGTGGTCTCTATTAGAGTAAATTTTATTTGAAAAATCTATACTGAGGAATTCCCTTAGTGACCAATAAATGAGTTGTAAGTACACAGTCAATATGTAAAGACATATAGACAGGAGAGTAAACATCGTAGAGACCGGCAGACAACATATTTGTACAGGCCGGACGTATAGAGTACAAGTCCAGTAGGGCTGTTATGTTGTTGTACTGTGTTACTCTTATTACTCTATTTGTTACTGACATCATCATACAAGAAAAAATGTCCTCGAATAAAAGATTTTTCTTGCAACGTCTTAAATATGTTTCCTTAGTAATATGTTCGTAAAGGTCATTTGACCCTTAAAAATCTTATTTAAACTATTTACATCAAGGTAACAAATCAGTCTGATAGCCATAGATTGAAAAGACAATAGAATTGACAAAAGTATACAATAAAAAAGTAAGTCCATTCTTGAGGTAATCGGCTCTCATTGAGTGGCCGCCGCAGTGATTTGTGGGTAGATACACAAAGGGTGGCCCTCTTTATCCCTTTAGCGAGGGCCGGCAGTGCCTGTATCGATGGCAAATTGGGGCTCCCGCGAGGAGGGACCCTGATACTTGTAGGAGCGTTTTTTATTGGTTACTTGATCTTTTTACATCTCTATCTCTTTATGTTAATCAATTGCTCGGGGTTTAAGGACGTGGGCTGCGTGCAGCTTGTTGATTTTGATAGATGTTCCCTTTTGATGTGCCATATGAAAAATATAAATCCATGGCATTTTACAATTGAATTTAAAAAAGGATATACGGAGATACCAATGAAACTGTAAATGAAAATTTTGGTTACTCTCTGTTGAAAGTTAGCAAAGAAAAATTTTGAATGTTTTTATTTCGTTTGTCGAGGCTTCGATCAATTTTATGAAACACCTAAATCTCGTCCAGTCCAGCGAAATAATAAAGCTAGCGCACACAAACGTCAACTCGAAGCGAAAGGACCGCCAATAAAATTTCACAGGTGGTTCGTGTGAGCAATTAACGAACCCGCAATCCGACGGTTTTAATACCGAACAAACGGCACATACTCGCGCTAAACGAAAAACGCCCGCGCACCTCCCGCGTACCTCCCGCGCGGCCACCGAAATGGAATGCGATGAAAAACGCCCCGATGTCCGCACACACTTGAGGAGATGCGATGAAAATTACAACAGGCGCGGCGCCGGCGGTCGCGGCCCAACGTAATATCATTCCGCGCGAGTCTTGAAAACGAAATTAAATTTCGCATGAAATGGAACGAAATACAAAGAAAGTGGCCGGACAAAGGCAAAGTGGCGCGCGGACGTGGCCCTCGCGGGCCGGGAGGCTCGGGGCGGCGTGGCGTGCGGCCGGTTAGTTAGCCGCAGACTTGGCCGCGTGTGTAATACCTTTCTAATCGCATTACGTTTTGTTTCGCGACGCGCTTTGTGCGCCAAGGAGGAATCTAATTAAAATTCACTGTTTGCCTTTTTAAATACGCAACGTGTCGGATTAAGTCGGCCACAGGAATGCTTGCATCCCTGTTATTACATCATCGTATGTTATTATTACATTTCTTACTTAACAAAGTTGTAAGCAGTTGGTGTTATGCAACTTATATTATAGTTTTCTTTTACAATCAATTAAAAACTGCAGTTGTGGAAACGAAGTTGAACCAACTTTTAACTTAAAAACTTACAGTTGAATTATTTTTTTTTCCTTTGTTCGAAATCACCGCTAATTACGTGTAAAGAGCCGGCAACAGTCGCACACGAAAAGCAAACCTCGTCGCTAAATTAAAGCTTTCCTACACCGGCCTCGCTCCGACGCGGAGTCGGGAGAATACGAACAAAAAAGTGACATTTTCGATACATACATTATTCCGCGGAGTCGATTCAAAGTTAAGAATAGTAGAACTAGTGGCGGAGGGCTGCGTACATAATTAATGCGACTGGCGCCGGTTAATTAGGTGCCTTCATAATGTAGAAACGGATCCGGGATCCCTCTCGAAGCGGCGCACATAAATATGTGCCGGCGAGCAGTGATCTCGGCAATTTTCAGTTTTCGGCACTCGCCTTAATAATTCAACAGTCGTGCGCCTCCGCGCAAAAATGAAATCTCTAATGTGAATGGAACTTAGAGCTCGGCCGCGCCGTAGCCGCACACCCAAATAATTAAAGCACGCCATTAAAAATTCCCGCAGAGCTCAGCGCGCCGGATATGTGATAATATTAATACGGGCCGGTGGCGGCGGCGGCGGCGGCGCGCGCAGCCAACGACCACCGGCGATGCTCTTAGTTTCACATTAAGCCTACTGATTACTACGTTCCTACATTTTTGCGACCTTTATACCATTTGTGAATTTCACCTCAAATTGAAAATTCAAAGAATGCTTAACACAAAACACATTGGTTTGTCTTCAGGCACTGAAACTGAGCAGATATTATCAAGTTTACTTTAATTTTAATTTCTATTAAGAGACTTTAAGTTTATTATTCAATGTAACTCAATAAATCTGAGTACCATAGATTAAAATTGATCTTGGACAATGTTATCAATTATTGAATGCCAGTCTTCTTGTTTACATTAACACACCCGATGTCGGCGCAGTTCAAAGGACTCGGAACATCAAAAATATTGCGACACACGCTCTCATTAACTTTAGATCGCACAACCAACGATACTGAATACTAATTGAGATACAGAGCAATTAATGTAGAGGCGACGTTCTCCACACATTTCGATTTAATTAATCTACAGATAATTAAACATTAGAAATTACCTCTACGAATCCAAAAATTGTTTTAAAAAGTTTTTATTTATTCTTTATAAGCTAAATAATATTTATTTATATAGACTGCTATCCTCTACCATGCTAACACTGATACATTTGTTTTGATATGATAATTTATTAAAACAAAAAACTTAACTTATTTATAATAATTTTTATATTTTCCAATATTTTTGTCTAAATAAAAGTAGTTACTCTATGGCACGAATCCAAAGGCTCGCGGGGAGATTGTGCGGTGGCTGGGGGAGGGGGGGCATGCGATGGTGTTAATTATACGATTTTCTTTGAAATAAGTTAATAAATATTGGATAAGGCTCTCCCTTTGCTCGCCCTTTGCGAATCCTCTCATACCTCAGTTACCGGTTAGGTATTATGAATTAAAACCTAATTATGACTACCTGTTTATGTAAATATTTTGTTTGAGTAAAATTATTCATATTTGTGAATTTATGCAATATTTAAAACTTCAATTTTACATTTTATACGTAAGTCGTATTTTAGAAAAATTCAAAGTTATATCTCAATCGAATCAATCATTCTTAGTGATAACAACGCTTAATTAAACATAATTTTAGTAAAGTCCAATATTCACATCGATCTTGTAATGTAATCAATGTTCAAATTAACTTTTAAACATGTCTTCGATGTAATTAACGGAAATTATTGATGCCGGTACATGGCGGTAATATTATGTAAGCAAGCTTCGTTACAGCCTCCCTGATGGCCGCTGAATAAATAATTCCAATCAATCGCGAGAGGGCGCGCGGGTGCGAGTTCAATCAACATCTTAATTCTCACCTTAATACTGTGCTCAGGGGAGAGCGCGAATTAAGACGGAACTTGGGGAATTAAATGACGCATCTTGTTATTTTTTACGTGTATTTTAACATAACAACAATTTATTTACACTAAATAAAAAAAATCTTTAAAGACCCTAAATTAGTAGCAGTTTTTGTCATACATAGTTATGGGTAAATCATGTTGACGTCCATAATATCAATCATCGGTTGTCAAAGGGTTAAAACACGTGTTTAACTGTGTTTTTGATCTAATACAGTGGGTCGTCACATGAGAAAAATAACTAAATGTCCAATAAAAATCATGATTTCGTGTTCCTTTAAAATACTGCCATATCAACAAACATTGAGCAATCTAAATCGCAAAAGGACGTACCGTATTGTGGGGCACCTGAGTAAAAAAAGGACGTATCATAGTCACATCGTGTTATGCCAACGGGTTATTAGTCCTGCGTTATCTCGCGTCTTGTCATTCGCGTTTTATGACCATTTTCATTGTTTTGCGGCCTCGTCACACAGAGAGGGGCCGGATTCGAATTGACATCTCGCATAAGAGCCCGTAAAAACTCCATAATCGAAAACAAACATATATTTGCCGCTACAATTTCAAAGCTGTGCGATTTGAGACTCAATTAGCTACGCAGTAAGTCGCGTTTAGAATATACAGGATGTTTTTTGTTTGCAAAAGTATAAGTATATGTTTGAATTATTTAGATGGCAATCATGTGTCTGTATGCTGATCATTCGTCTCATTGTGATCGAATAGGCCCCCTATATCTATCTCAATGTGTACAATAAAAGGTAAGAGGGATGGATGTATCTACAGGGGGCTACGTCGTGTGCAATATTTAAAAGTGGCCGTTAGGAGCCCGCGCCGCGCAACGCTCCAATGGTTATTTTGAATAATATACGGTCATTGTGTAGAATTCGTTCGTCTGTTTGTTGCGGCTCGCGGAAACCAAATACAAATGAATAATAAAAACTCACGTCTCGATGTCTTTTACTTATTTCTTTGACTTGTCTGGGGACTATTGTGTAGACTTTCTTAAATCCTTCATAATACATGAGTAGTTAAAAGCCTTAAAGAACGTTTAGAATTTCTTTACCTACATATGGGATTTACAATTTACATTAGTTTTCTATTATTCATCTTTGTCATCAAGTAGAAGGTTCATTAATTATCTATCTATTCGTTGATTTATTACCATAAAGCTTATTAAATTATTACAAAACTCGGTGCAAAATTAAGCTGCGATTATAAATTAAAATAAAATAATATTTTACTTGAAACAATAAATGTGTTTTTATGTAATCTCGTGTTAACGAACTTGCAATGATAAAGTTCGTCGACAGATGTAAAAATGAGTTGCAAGTTAAAAATTAGTATGAATTAGCAGCCGGCGCAAGTCCATAGGTGGCGCTGTCGAATAGGTGCAAGACATTTTTCCCGACTCGACCGGCGGACGCCCGCTCCGTAAATTAAAATGTGAATAATTAACACGGACCGGCCCCGCCCGGCGGCCACCCATCCATCCCCCGGCCCGCAGCTCACACGCCATCCAGATGTATTAGTTTTAAGCTCCCAGTCCGTGCGAGCGCGATTTAGGGTGGATTCAAAAAGCCTCAAGTAGTCGACGTTTGGCATCGTAATCGCCCCGCGGAATTTTTAATTTGACCGACACACGATTTCGGTTTTAATGAGAGTATTTTTAGTCTGTACTGAATGCAACCTTTAATAGGTCATTTATTTAACTCAAAGTGAAATTTTCCTAATTATAAAGCTACAGCAAGGTGTGGCGCTGGCAAATTTAAATGAACTTAAACCCTTAAAATTTGAATACGACTTTGTTGTTGCACGAAAGAAAAACGTTGAACTGTTTAAAACATCCCAAAGGTCTTGTATAGTTTGGGACCTAAATAATTTAGGTTCAAACCATATAATTGTCATTTAATGTTTTAAATAAGTAGACTAAGTTTTTAGACTAATTTCAATGTTTAGTATAATTTGTTATTATTCTAAAAAAAATCTGTTAAAATAAATCATCTTTAATCAAAATAATTGCTTAAATTATTAATCAATTCAGTTATGACCATAATTCAATCGCACAGTTAAATAATTGGATTGTGGAGTACAAACGTGCGGAGTTGGCGGCACATTCGATGACATACAAAATAGATCGGTACGCCCGGCATCGACGTTTAAACGGGAAAAACTGCGGCTTCCCGCGGGAAAAAGGTTAATTATTTACAATACATCAAGTTAGGAGCTACTGGATATGACATAATGTATACTACTAATTTTATTGCTTACTTTAAAACTTAAACAAGTAAATTGCTTATTCGATTGTTAAACTTGATAACTTTATAAGAATTACGTTCTTATACAAAACTAGCGGACCCGACGTTGTCCTGTCTACACGTCTTTAATTTGAATAAATTAATATGAAGTTAATATCTGATGAAAATTGTGAATCTAAACCATTCCCAGATCCCGTAGAACACACACAAAAAATTTCATCAAAATCGGTCCAGTCGTTTGAGAGAAGTTCAGTGACATACACACTCACAGAAGAATTATATTATATATAAAGATTAGCAGACTTTTCTATTAATGGGTAAGGTAACAAACAAGTTAGTATTGCTACAAGAATTTAATTTGGTTAGTTTTGCCTTTTCCATATTTAGTATAGCAATGGTACAGAATAAAACACACTTCGATATTGTATATCTCCAGGGAAGTCATAAAGTTGCGGTCCGCTGAAAGCAATTCCAAAGTCAATATTTTGTCGGGTATTTTCACACATTTGATTCTTTCAGGACATAAACATTTTTCTAATAAGATGATATAGATTTTCAATTATTTTCAGTCTTGCTTAATTTAATAATAAACGTATCATTACGAACACGATCATTTGCTGTGGATCGTAATTTTCACAGTTGAATTAATTTATTTAAACGAAAAGGACAGTGTGTTTTAAATTCATTTTATTCGTAGCAATAATTTACACGGGTCGTGTGCAAATATTATCAGAGTGGCGATTCTCTGCGGCGTTGGAACGTTCATCATCTCGTGCTTTTATTGGCGTTAGAAAAAAAATCGGCCAATCGCCGCGCACCGGCCATTGTCCCGTCCAAATAATCGTAAATTCCGAACGGACAAAATATAATAAATTGCCGATGAGATCTGTGCGAACACTTCAACATATTTAACTCTACACTTCTTAAACTAATATCGACACTCGTAACTGAAGGGATTAGAGATCAAAGTTGAATGTTTTCGTGTTGACAAGCGACGGAGTGACTCGTTCGGTCTATATTTGCGTTCGGTACCCTTTGTTGTAGGCTTTTTTCGGTTGTTTCCGCGTAAAGGCTGATAGAACACGTTTTTCAAATCATTAAACAGTTTCAGCCGCACCCGCCGCGTCGGCCGCACCGAGCCGCGGTCGGAAAGAGGTTTCCAAAAAAAGGAATCGAGAAAAAAATTGTATCTACCGCGACTGACCCCGAGTAATCGTTGTTACACCGCGATAATGTATACGTCGATAGCGTTTTGTTGGTACTTTATTAAGTGTTTACGATCTATATCTTACAAATTTTATCAAGACCATTTTTACTAAACTATAATATAAAATTCGTGGAATATCTTATTTTGAATTAAATTAAATAAAAAAATTAAAAATCCCTTATTGACCAAATAAAAAACATTTTCACAAAAATTTTGTGCGCTCTGTCTCCTGAACTAGTAATCTTATTTTGAATAATTTAACAGTTTGTATTCCAATAAAGTAATAATAAAACGAAAAATTATAATTAAAAAAAAAATTGTTCCTTTGCCTGAAATAATTATCTTCTCTCTCAAACGGATTGATCTGACAACTTTTTCCAATAACTGTGTGGTTGACTGTATGACGCACATTTGCAACTACCAAAAGTACGTGATCGCAGTATACATGAGGTGACGTGTCAGCCATCGACACTGACAGCTGTTGGTAAACACGGGGCGTCAGTGGAGCTACGACTTTTTGTACATCACACGCTTTTAAACGACGGATTAGCTGTTGAATACACAGTAGCGGAATACTACGAGGTTGATTTTAAACAATTGGAAAATTAGGATTCAATCGACTGATGTATAGACATAGTCACGTGACATAATCACCTGGAGTGAACACGTTTGAACCAGATCGAGAGTCCCCCTCCCGCGAACCTCCTCCCCTCCCCCGCGGCCAGAGCTCGCGCACCATTAATTCTTGGCCACAACCCGCTTGCATTTTTTCCATCGTTTTTCATAACGAAAAAAAGAATCGCTTTTCTATATATGCAAAGCGAGTGCCGCGTCTCCGTGTCCGCTCCGCCGTAATAAAGGGATCATACGGAAGTAGGTGCCCCATCTCAGCGCACGTACACGGGATATTCAACCCTAGTGTATACTGAATTTAGCTGAGACTATATAAAGTTGCGGCAATCGTATAAGGATTATTTTACTATCAAGCAAATGAACTATTCAAAATATTTGAATTGTACACAATTGCATAGATGCACCTTTAAAAGTTAAACTCTAAAGATTCATTTTGACGATCTGTACGAACGATATATTTATTTATTGCCACTATTTTAATTGTAAGAGCCGTCCCAGACAGACTTATACCGTCCAGATTGATGAAATACTCGTATTAATTATTAAGAGAAAACGAAATTGACGTAAATGTATGCGTAGATATATGAACATAGAAGCGAGAGAGGTATATCTGGTCTGCCCCAAATGGAAGTCCTTGGTCTCAGCCTACCCCTCTGGGTTACAGGCTCACGCCTATTATGTTCTGTTTGTTTTGTTCTAGTAGTCTTTTGTAGTATCAATATAACTAGACAGTTATCTAACAGTTATGAATTAGGACATATCCGTTGTTATTCCGCAGCATGGTTGACATAAACATTTAGAATTTCTATAATATATTGGGGTAATACGTTTTATCGGTCCGCGGGATTTCGCTTCCATTAAACTTTTTTCGAATTTTATGTGACGGAAGATATTGTCTTTGCGGTTGGGTTCTGCCTCTGATATTGGTGTTATTGTTTTTGTGCCGAGAGAGGGGACATAGACATATAAAATGTTAATTAGATTTCATTTTATGTCTTTTATTTATTTTTTATAATACTTATCAAATTATATTTCAGAGCGGGGTACACAAGGGAATTAATTTTTCTCTCGTATCTGGTTGCGTTTTTACTTTTTTTTTTAATATTTAAGAATTCTTTTTTCTTACTTGCCTGATATAAAAACTTTTTCGACGTCATCTTTTCAACATCCTAGTGTATCCGAAACTATACTAAACATACTATGAAGTTATATAAGATAGGCGCGTTGTCTTGTTTTCAACAATGAAATATTTTTGCTGACCTTTTTCTTCTCCGTGTATTAGCAAAGTACAATAGGAAAGAAAAGGCCAATTATCAGTTGGCGGGCATCCATCGATCACGTCCAGACGTCAGGCGTCACGCGGCAAGCAGATGTCAGGGGATTCAATAAGGAGCCATCAAACGCGGACGAGGATTGAGGATCGCTTCAATCAATTTTCATTTGTACACAAAAAATGCGGTTAAGACGGCATAGTGTTGTACCATCTACTAGCATGCAAAATAAATTATAAAATGATAGTAAAAATACAACAAAAATATTTTATCTCTGTCTCGATGTTAGATCTTAGATTCTTTGGTTGTTTTTTACAACTATCTTGGTTTATTATCATTGACACATCGATAAAAAGACTATCTTATATATTTAGTTACAAACTATTACATGCCATTTCTAATCATTTTAAAATAATAAAAAAGCTGTTTAGACTTTCTTCATTGCAGAGGGCCTCTATTCAATGATTTTTTATTAAGAACTGGTACTATATTTTTCTCAAGAATTGTCATAATCGTAATGTCTAGATTAGTGAGGTGAGGCACATCACTAATCGCGTAATTCTCCGTCACTTCGAGTGGCATGAAGGAAAAGAAACGCGCTCCGCAGTGTGCAGCGGTAGTCGACAGTAGCAGTCGGCAGTCACCCGCAGACAAATCTACCGCAATTATTGATTGCGCGCAAGCTTTTTATTCCCACTTCGATACGATACGAATAAAGGAAGGGCCCCGACAAAACAACGGGTGTCGAACGAAGGAGGAATTTATCATCGAGACGGCAGCGACAGCGGGACCGCCGATGTCCATTTGGATAATGCCCGGCGCGATTAAAAATATAAAAATACCCCCGCGGCGGGAGGCGGGGGGCGGGGTGTGCGGTGCGGGACGGGGTGCAGGGTGGCTCTGACGGAGGACACCGCGCGAGGACACAAAAGGATTATAAATGAGAAGGAATTTTAGATAATATTTGTACGTTGGATGTGGATTGTAATGTTGCGGGCGACGGCGCGGGCGATCTGTCCCCTGCCTCCCCTCCCCTTGCCGGATCGCCTTCCGTGCCTAATGAGTATTTGTATCAATTTGTTAGTATTGTATTTGAATATTTTTGCGCGTTCGTTACGATTTTAATCCCTTGCGGTCTGGCGATGCCTTTTTTTGTTTTCATATATATTTTTCGGTCGGTTTTGGTGCTTTTATTAATTGTAACTCGGGGTGCGTTTGATCGCGCGCTCGTTTCCCTTGATTAAGGGCAATGTTTGGCTTTTCAGACAACGTCTCGGACATTAGTCGCTTGTTTTGTAGCATTTAATAAATTAAAAAAACTTGATTTGCACTTTATAGTATTAAGACTAGCAGTGAAGTAAGATGTTTCCGAGATCAATCCTGTTAACGATGCACAGGTCCAAGAAATAAAAGGGTCTTGACAAACAGAGTGACGGACAACAAAGTGGTCCTATAAGGGTTCCGTTTTTTTCCTATGAGGTACGGAACCCTAAAAACTAAAGCAGTTTCCATTGCTTTGAAATTATCCGAACCAAAATATGGCTAAGCGGACAACGATTAGAATAAAAGTAATATATAAAACTGACTTAAGAAGTTGCAAATTTCATACACATGTTTAAGCTGAGGAGCTGTAATTAATTTAAGTAAATATCCACTCGATGTATTATATAATTAAGGTGAACAGAGAAGAGTAACGCAGAAATAATGTTGAAGCATTAACAGCGCAGGAGTGTAATTGTGATTTTAATGAAAACTCTTTTTTTGGTGTAACGTACGAATGAAAAATGACGTGTGCGCTCGCGATAGCGCCGTGAGGGTCAGATAAGCGAGGAAAAATAGAATATGCCTTAATTAATATATTACATTTATTTAATTTTTTGGGTTTTTCCGCAGCTCGCTAGCCGCATACGAATGAGGAGCGCGAAAGAAAAACATCGCGCCAACTCCGCGCCACACCGCGCCTCGCCACACCGCGCCGCCGCGACAATGTCCTGTTTTCAATTCATTATCTCAAAAACAAAAATTTCATTAACGCGCTCAGATTTCCTTTTTTTAAATTTAATTATGCATATTTAAATTTAAACAAAATAATAAGAGGTGCGCGCCGGCGAGGAAAAAAGCGGCTTTATCGTTTCATATTTTATTAACCGAATTTATAATTCCGATCCGAGGCTAGGGGGTGGGCGCCGACCCAAATATTTATGAACGCGCACCAGAAAAATCCACAATAATATTTCAGGGTGGACGTCCGACGGTCTTTACTTACCCTCTCTGATCTATTTAAAAAAGAGGCCCGGAAGGACAAAGGGCTACCGCTCGTAAAAAAACTGGACACGTATAGAGTCCGTCCCCTGTGTCCCCGCCCCCGCACGACGCCCGCCGCCCGCGGCCATTGTCTGATTCTTATTTTTTACCGAATCGGAACCTTTTCCCGTTTTTTATCGGTTTTTGTTCCGGAGACAGTGTCCCTGCCCGCGCTAATGTGCGCCGCCGCTGCTTTCATTTGTCCGCCGACACAGAGGTGGGAAAAACTGACCCTTTCCTTTGCTATGTAAAAATTGCCTGATTTACGGCGCCAAGTGAGCGCGACCGTTTTCCTTGGATCCGTTCCTTTTTACGTATGCGACTAATTTTTATCTCGCGTCGACCCGCAAGCGTTTCTTTCTTTTGTTAATTTGAGTAATTACTCAACATTACTGTAGCTAAGATTTTCTTAGCGATATGATATAAAAAAACTTTAAAATAAACGAAACTTCTCCAATTTTCAAACGTAACGTAGTACTAATACTGCTTATCTCCAATTTACAGAAGTGTCTCCCTGGACGAGAGGTTCCTGTTCTCCCAGGGTGAGATCAGGCGCGTGCAGTGGCATCCCAGTTCGCTCTCACACATCCTCGTACTTATGTCTGATAACACTATCAGGTAAGTTTTACACATATGTGAACACGCACTAAGGGAAATTATACCATTGATGTTACAAGACAAGTGATACAATTACTTGACACAGTTATCAACCAAATTATGTAACACTAACTTTTGTCACCGACTCCGTCCGTTTGAGACTATGTCCCACGTCTATGCCTAATTTCATCGAGATCCATTGAGCCGTTCTGAAGATACCTTCTAACAAACATCCAACCATTCAACCACATTCGCATTTACAGTATTAATCAGATGTTTCAATAGTTCCTCATATTAAATTTCAGATTATACAACATAGCTTTGAAGTCTGGTCCGAAACTGGTCAAATCCATTCCTATCGGACTGAAGCCGTCAAGCCAGCTGGCCGGGCGGACCATACTGGACAGTCTGGGAGACACCGCCGTAGACTTGACACCTTTACCTAATACGGATTCCCTGCTCATCTTACGAGGAGACGGCGAGGTGTATATGGTACAATGCACCCTGGATAGTAAAAGGTAAGTGGGAAGGAAAAAGGACAAACGAACTAGCATTTCAAATGATCTAGGCAACCAATCTAACTGTTCTAAAAAAGACGAAGTTATGTGTCTAAAAAAATATTATTTGTAGATGTGTTTGTGTGTAGCATTCGATTTATATTTTTTCCTTTTTCTCTAATATTCTGTTTTCTGATTATTTTTTTTAAAGGTTGTGTATAGTAGTTGACCATCTGGGATAGGAAGGACAGGAATTGAACCAAACAGGAACAACTTAAGCATGTTTCATATTTCTATTCAATGTTTTCATTCTATAGAACTTATACCATCAAAAGATTTGTTCTCAACTAAATAATTAAAGATGGATGTACTATAACAAACTGTGTGCAGCCCCCTGCAGCCACGGCTCTGGGGTCCGTTGGCCATCTACCCGCCTGCTGACGACAACTACGGCTCAGAGTCGTGCTCCATCTGTGTGCTGGGTGCTGGAGATACCCTGCTCGTCGTCATTGCCACCTGCTCCGCCGCACTCTACCACTGCCTCCTGCTGCCTGCTGTAAGTCTACTGCGTGCTGCGCTAATTGCAACCTTAAAACATTTAGGATAAGGCTGTGAATCGTATGACAACTTAGTCGATAAAATATCTATCTATCTAAAAAAATGTTCCTACAAAACTACAATAACTATAGTTTTCTCAAATAAATGTTTAGACAATTTGGGGTCAATATATTTATAAAAATACTAGCTGTAGCCCACGACTCCGTCCGCACTTATGTGTTCTTCCACACTATGCTCTATATCCCTGTTAAATTTCAGCGAGATCCATGCAGCCGTTCTGGCTTCGAACAAACATCCATCTAAACATTCGCATTTATAATATTAGTAAGATTTATTTATCACAACATTCTCTCTTAGTATAAAAATAAGAATAATCGTAAGATACGTTTAATTTCCAGCCTTCAGAAGATGGCGATGACCGAAGTGGTTACGCGCTGTACGTGGTAGAATCAGTGGAGTTGAACCTGAACGTGAACTCTAACGACAGCGAATTCTCTCACTCGTATCCGGTGCATCTGTACCCGGTAACTAACTCGCACTTTCAAAATAACGCTATCTAATTGAATTATAATTAAATGATTATTTTGTATGTCTCTCCAGTGTACACACAACACGTACGCGTGCGTGCACTCAGCCGGCGTGCACACTGTCTCCCTGCCCATACTCGACAAACTCAAAGACTACGCTGCGGCTGATCAAAGTAACTAAACTCTCATACTCATATCGCATGTACTCGAGGATCTTCATTTCTTACATATTTAGGTGATTTTATATCATTTAAAGAATTTGCTACATACATGTGTTGTAGCGAACGCTGAGAGCGCGCTGTCAGCTATCTGCACACACACCAGCTCCGCCCAGCACGTGGTGAGCTGGCGGCGAGCTGGCTGCGGCGCTGCACCACTGCGGGGACCGCCTCCGCTGCTGCTGCTGCTCGCACCTGACGGCGCACTCATCTCCCGGTACACGCACACACACACACACACACATGCTGTCATCATGACAGAGCTATAACACAATGTGATGCACGCAGGAGCTTGGAGCCGTACGAGCTGGAGGAGAGGCTGTACCGCGAGATCCAGCTGCGGAACCCCAACCTCGAGCCCGACGACCTCAACAAGCTGCTCAAGGAGGTCGACCGACATGTTTATAACATCACTTAACATTTATATGTTCTTATCGACAATATTAAACTGTTGTCTATGTTTTCAGAAGCAAAAGCTGTCGTTCGTGACAATCATCCAGGAGATACTGGCGCGAGAGGCCTCGCAGCCTCTGCTGCATCTGCGCACCCCAGCGCCCGACCAGCCCAGCCCCAAGGACTGTCTGGAGGTAAACTCAGTCCTAGAACTTACTAGAGATACGTACCTTAGCCCTAAAAGTGTCTGTAGGTAAGTTCAGCATTAGAACTAACCAGCGATAAAACCCAGCCCTCAGACTGACTCGAGGTAAACTCAGCCTTATGACTGATAAGAGGTAAACTCAGCCCAGGCCCTGTCTAGAGAAATATAGGATAAAAATTAATAATGAGTTTGTATTTGCAGACGCTAACTCACGCGACGCTTGTCCTGCGCAAGGAGTACATGAGCCGTCAGTCGCGCGCCGGCACCGCCCTCCTCCGCAAGTCTGCTGCTCTCCACAACCTCGCACACAACTTCCTCAACTGGAGGAGCAACATCTCCGTACATAACTACATTCATACATATATTCTACACGTTACAGATATATACCGTACCGCTCTCCCTTCCTAACAATTTCTTATATATGGAACAACATGGGTAGTGGCTTTGACAGAGAAGGAGACATATAGGAAATGGAAATATACCATTTCTGTACGTCCCCCCCCCTCCTCTAATAATTAAAAGTAAGCAATGTATCTGGAACTGAAGATGCATTGCCTGCTTTTCTTACCACCTTATAAAAAACACAGAAATACAAAGAAAATGTCTAGATTGTAATTTGGCAAAAAACTTATAGATATTTTTACTTTTTTGTTTTTTTTTTATACTTTGTTATTTTACTTTTTAATATGATGGAGGTTTAACATAGATGTTTTATTTAGAACTTTTAGTATAATAAAACATTTGCAGGTTGAGATGGAAGGTATAGCGGAGCGCGGGCGACAGCTGCAGCAGAAGTGCGCGCTGGCTGAGCAGCAGCAGGAGGACCTCAAGAACAGGTCGACATCAACACCAACATTGCTTCTATAATTTGTAGCGCTAAAGCAAAAAATATTCAAATGTCGAGAACACGATGTTTTATATAGATGGCGCCAACATCGAAAGTTACTTGTTATAATTCTCTTCTGTTAACATTTGTGTATGCAATTTTCGTATTTTTTGTGTTAAAAAAATGTGTTTTTGATTGACTATCGGATATAAAAAATTATTCTTGAGTCGACAAGCATCTGCAGATGCGGAAAAAAGTCATTTGTAGTTGGAAATAATTTACAAATTATCTTAAAAAGCACTCATATTTAAAAATTTGACAATTTCACTTAAACATTTTTTCAGAAGTGGTATATACAGTAAGCATGTATGTATGTATGTATGTATACAGATGCGGGTCGGTGGTGCGTGCGGTGCGTGCGGGCAGTGCGGCGAGCTGCGGGGAGCGCGGCGTGTGCGCAGACCTGCAGCAGTACCGGCGCGCAGCAGACACCCTCGCCGCACAGATACACCAGCTCGCCACACACGCGCGACACAAGGCTCACGAGGTCCTCCACCTTCCTCCTCCTGTCTCTCTCCTGTACATCCATACATTCACATTTATATTGTTAGTGAGAAGTACAATGTATGTGCAGCTGCGGCGCTGGCAGGAGGAGTACAAGCGCAAGGAGACGGCGCTCGGCAACACCCACAGCGACACCATCTCCTCCGTGCTGCACCAACAGTATGTATACCTCTCCCTTACCTCTCCCTCATCTCTCCCTCACCACATCATCAGAATTCATTTCAAAATGAACCTACTCTTTAATAAAATTTATTGACAACTTCCTCCGCGCAAAATTAACTACTTTCATGTCGAAGTGCTCTCTAAATTGATCCACCTGTTGCGGAGATTACCTGAACAAACACCCAGACTCGTCTGTCTGTCGGTTAACATACATACAGACAGACAGAAAAAATTATTCAATAAAAAAAATTCTTATCAGCTAGACAAAAAATGTGTAGAAAATATAATTTATTTGATTCTACAGACAGACACTATAATTTTATTAATATGTATAGAGCATAACTCTTTATTTAACTTTATTAAAGTTATATTAATTATAAAACAATATTTAATTCCAGGACGAGTCAAATATCATCTCTGATAGAAGAAACGAAACTCCTCAAGGATCAGCTCAGCATCGTGTGACTCCGCGCTTTATTCTTATCTTCATTTAAATTTATCTCTTTAGCAAATTAAATCAATGAGTATTTACAAAGAATTTGCTAAAACTATTCAGAAATATAAAACAGTATTATATTATAAAATGTTCACATTCTTATTGTGACATTTTACACTTTAATTTCATCCCTCAGGGAAGATTTTGCTTACTTTTTGTTTATAAATATTCGATGATTTTTCTTCTATTTGATTGTAAAATATAAGAGTGTTTATAAAATGATTTCTTCATGATAAATAATTTAACATTTTTCTGTTCCGATGTAAAACTCAATATAAATTTAATTTCATTTATTCTAGAAATTTTGTGTCAATTGATTTGATAAAATAAAAAAATATTAACACTTTATAGTTTTATTCATAACTTTTGATAAAAATAAAAAGAAAAAAAACCATTTTAATTAGGAAAATGTGGAAATTTGTAGGTAAATAAAATACATAAAATAATTTTTGATTTTATTGAGATTCATCTCATAAATCTTATTTTAATTCTATAAAATACAAAATCATAACAAAATCGTTACAACAACTAACTTTCAAACAAAATTATTAAGTAATTGTCAAAATAATAATAATAAAGTTGCACTTTACATCTGAGTACGACATTCAGTAAATAATATTACTAACTACTACTATGTCATCCGAATGTATGGATGGATGTTTGTTTGAACATATCTCCAGAACGACTTCATGGATCTTTTCAAATTTGACATAAACGTAGAACATAGTCTGGAAAAACACATCGGCTAGTAATTATGATTTTTTTTAACTTCGCGCAGACGGAGTCGCGGGCAACAGCTAGTCATATGATTACATTCGGAATGTTACATACATTTTATCGTCTTTACAGACTAAAAAACTACACTGAACTACATTTAATAAAAACTAATATTCACTCAACTAATAGTTTTTTCATATTAAATCTTCGCTAAACAACCCTTAATGGCCACTTAAAATCTCCGAGTGAGTGAATATTCCTAACTAATACAGTCTTGGAGTGATGTAGTCAAGTGATGTGACCGGATCTCACACGTCGATCAGCGGCCCCCAAAACATCTTGGAGACTTTGCTCTCGTCCTCAGTAAAGAAGAAGTCTTTGCCCAACTTCACGAACTCCTTCAGAGACAACTTGCCGTCCTGATACAGAATTATATAAACATTCAAAACAAGAAATACTCCAAGTCTCTGTATAAAAAACAATTCAGTGGAATATTAAATTAAGTGACAAATTCAATTCAAAATAAAGAAAAAGCCTCCGCAAAAGAAATGCGATTATATTTATACAAGATGGCGGAATAAAACAAAATGGAGGACTACAAGATGGCGGACTGACCCCGTTAGTATCGATGACAGCGAATGCGACGGCCGCGTGCTCGTTGTCCAGTCCCAGGCACTGGAAGAACAACTTGAACTCCGCCACAGATATGTAGCCCGACTTGTCCTTGTCTACAGCCTGCAGAAACAAACAGAACGCTTTAATTACATACAAGTTTTTTTTAACTAAAATACATATTTCTGGGCTCTCTCAAAGTATTTCACTAATATCATACAACAACCAATTACTCTAATATTATGACTAACAAACATCCATCCATACATTCAAATTCATTTATAACTTAGAGGTAACAATTATACTGAAAGATAAACTAGAAAATTGAAATGTACGAGGTTAATTGTTTAGTGACCTTGAAGAGATAGGGCAGCCAGCGATGCGCTCGCTTCTTGAGAGATCTGTCAGTGAGCACGTGGTGCATGTCCTCCAGGTACTGCTCCACCGTCACAAAGTTGTACGGGTCTATGGCGCCCCACTGCTCCTCCCACGTCATCTGAACAACACAAACACGAACAATTATACTACGGCTTCTTCAGTTAATGTACGACTATGAATTATTAAAAACCTTTGTGAAATATTATTAAAAACTTATCTGACGTGACGTGTAAGCGTCGGTAGCTCAGTGGTCAAGCACTTGACTTGCAATCTGCAGGTCCTGGGTTCGAATCCTGACATGTACCAATGTGTTTTTCGATTTTCAATTTACATATGTACATTTATCAGACGTTCTTACGGTGAAGGAAAACATCGTGATGCTGCACATATATAAGAAGAAATTCAAAGATATGTGTGAAGTCAACCAACCCGCACTTGGCCAGTGTGGTTGACTATGGCCTAATCACCCTTAACTTAGGGTAGACTCCGTGCCCCTCGGTGGGGACGTATAGTGAGCTGATGATGATAATGATGATGATGAATCTGAAGTACTGTTAGTCCCGACCGACTAATCGTATCACAAATTAACGAATGGTTAGACTACTTACTCTAATAATAGCGGTGAACTCCTTAGCCTGCTCCTCATCCAGATGTCCCAGAGCTTTGAACCTGTCTGCGAAGAGCTGAAAGTCGCTGAAGGAGATGAGGCCGTCCTTGTCCACGTCCAGGATGTTGTGTACAGTGCGCATCTTGCGCCGCCAGAACTCTGACTGTAGCACAAGACAAATCACATCTTAAATGATAGTTCTCTATATTTTTATCAAAAGAATAATAAGATAAACTTTCCTTACAAAAAACAATAAAGTTTATAATATTTTTTTCAACCACTTTGCTAGAGATATAAGAATCTTTTATAAGATTGAGAAAAAAGACACTAAGAGACCGTTTAATTTATCATTAAACGATTTTAAGTGAAGAAAGAATCTACAAGGTACATACCCTATCGAATCCCTTGCACTCAGTATCGGAGTCTGACTCGCTGGCACTGTCGCTGTCCTGCCTGCGATGCTGGTCAGGGCGGCCGTGCTGTTTGCTATAGCGGCGGCAGATGCCACGGTCCAGCTCCGCCTCGCGCTCCGGCAGGTAACATACCGTGCCGGTACACGTCGCCTTTGAGTGGATCAACTGGAGATGACAAATGAATACTTAGCCTCATTTACTTTATAGATCCTGTTTTACCTTATATTTACACTAATCGCCGAATTGCATCTTTACTTATTCCTCTGAGTTACATTGATACAAATGTCATCGCATATTTTGTTAGTTACTTTATTTTAAAGTCAAGAAGTGTTAATAATTTATGTGAGTATTGGAAGGGCCACACGCACACGCACACGCTTGCATAATGTGTTGGTAGCTGCATACGGTCATTGACCCCGCAGCAGCTATCGCTAGTGTGGGCCGCGATTGAGCAACTATCGTTATTTACATAACACGCATTAGTTTGGCGCCAAACTTTGTATTGTCTATGGCTGACGCTTTGTTTTCTCATGATGAAGGCAAAGGAAACTTTTGTTTTCATATTTATAAATAAAAAGTTTTATTTTAAATTTTATAAATTTATAAAAATGTTTGATATTATTTTCGCTAGGTTAATCATATTGCGTAATTTATTGTGCATAATTTTAAACATGGAATACTGTCTGGTAGCGCCCAATTGTCTCAATTCGCTAACATTCAATTTCGCACACCGGGATGCACTCAATCTTTGTTAACGTGTTCCCATTCGCAATGATTGTGTCAATAACATCCATTTAAACTGAATTGGAACTTGATAACTACATACGTGTAATATTATGGTTCATTCCTATCTATCTTACTAAAATAAAACACATAGTAATAATGTTTTCACGACAAGGTAACCTTATTAAAAAAAACCGAATTAACACACCAAAATATTGTCAACAATTTATTATTATATTATATTATTCTTACAACAGGACATCACTATTACACACAAGGCCAACATGCCGTTACTTTCTATATCGCGCTGCATCTAAGCTTTTAATTTACAATAGATTCAATCCTTTTTTTTTTATTATAATCAGGTATAGTTTAAGACAGTTCTGTTAAGTTTAGTAACATCAAGGTGAAATAAAGGTCAATATCTGTAGCGTCCACCCGCATACACTTTAAATATCATTATGATACCAAAATGAAGGCGGAAAAGGTCTGGTAAATATACAATGGGTTCCCCTAATATAATTCTGTTTGATTTATAATAAAACTTCAAAATAAGTGGATAACTAACTTAACCAGATATAAGATTTTTGTTAATTTTTGTTCTAAAAATAGATGTACAAGACAAAATAATTACAATATAATTAGATGTGTCATTAAAGCTGTATTAGATAAAAAAAGGCGCCAGAATAAACTGTCATTTAGATAAAATGAATTAGGCGCTTAGGCACGACAAAATTATGGATTTTTTTTGTCTATGGTTGACCACACGTAGCGATCTACACAAGCTACTCATCAAAATACACAAAAAAGGTTAAGCTTTGCACCGTCTTTCATAAAGATTACTATCCTACTGGTCTGTCATTCAAAGTCAGAAGTTATGAATAATAATAACGTCTTGGTAATATTCTTTTAATAGTATTCTACTGCTGTAGACTACGATGTTAATGTGTATAGAGACTTCCTTATTTATTTATCTTAATTATCGTGCCTCTCAACTTAAACTTCCGTCAACTTAAGTACTGTACTTCAAAGTGAAATTTTTGCTCATCACCAACCTGGTACGGGAATATAAATGTAGTTAAAATATCTATAGAATTGTTTTCGTCCAGAAATAGGTGATTTTTATGAACTTATTAGTATAATGATTTTAAAACAAAAACTTTACTATACTCAATTATAAATTGCCTACCATATGTACGATTGTATTATTGTGTTCTTAATTTAAAGTCGTATACTAGAGTAATTAAATACAGCCTTGAGTTGTACATGCGTGTGAGGTGTGTGTGCCTGGCCATGTGCACGTTCATTCACATCAGCTGTTTTTGTTTTGTTTAAACAGCATTAACAAAACAATCGAATTGTTGACTTAACTGCCCAACACAAGGTCGTCCTGTGCCGCACCGATCAAAACAAACGTGAAAACATTTTTTAACGTTCCAATTTCAAATAAATGTCATCCATCAAAGATTACTGTAGAAAAAATATTGTTTTTGTCTATAATTACAGATACAAAATGATAAAAATATGCAGGAAATTACTTATTTTCTGTTAATGAACTTTTTCTATATTTTAAAAAATAATTAAATGTGTTTATTTATGTAAAAATGTGGAAGATATTTGAAACTCCTAGTAGCTACAGTAGCGCCACACCTCGTCAGAACTGATTATAAATTTAAATCAACTTATACCTTACATTACATTAAAACCGGTTTCTGCAGACCGTCAATATATATTCAAGAAATAAATAAATAATGATACAGTTACATAACGAACCTACGATTTTAGATGTTATGCAAGTTTTATTTATACTGTTTTTTCCGTGAACTTTCTATGATTTACACTAGCATTTGACGTTTCCCTAATATTTGAAAAACGATCATAATCTTATCCACAATCTTTTTTATAAGGAAAATGTAAAAAGCTAAATAAAATTAGTAATACATGTGCTGTTACTACCTAATTCTACCACTACATTACCAGCCCTATCAGATTTGGAACGTCGCATCCAGAAAACACAATTCGTTGACATCCTGGTCCTTTATCGTCTAGTTTACATAAAACAACAGTATTTTGATGTTAAAAATCCCACGTCGTTCGTTTAAGTTTACAGAATTATATCTATTTTTATGAGAAAAAATTAACTAAAGAAGTCTTGAAGAAATGGAAACAAGCGAACTCCTATAAATATTCTATTACGATCAATTTAAACAACCGTAACAAATATTGGCTAAAATTATTTTATTTCTGAAAATTGTAAATGTATAAATACGAATTCAGATAACACCCAACATTATAAGTTAAATTAACCTTAATATAAAAACAATAAAGTACTGAATTGCCCACAAGGTCCCTTTGTGACCAGACTTACGGGACATTGTGATAAAAGGTTATCAAAAGAGAACTTTTTAGTTCAGTGACAACTGACCAATGACCGCTTCAAAGTATTGCTTGTTGCTATCAAACAATGTGGTTTACAGATAGAAGATTTTTTCAACTTGATTTTTTTATCTGATTAATAATAAACTAATGTACATACCAAATGAAGAACAAATCAATGTTTTGTTATTGGCTGGTCGCTTTTTACTTTTAAAAGGCTTTTACAGATTAAGAGTAATTGAATAATCCATGTGGTGCAGCGGTTCTAAAATATTTACCGTAATACTTTATATGAGAAAATTTATAGTAGATATCTAAAAGTTTGAAACTGAATTACGTTAAATATATTTTGTAGAGTCGAACCCGAAGTAACAGACGACTTCCATAAGCGAGAAACTTGGGACAGAGACACCTTTCTAAGCGAGAAAATATCGCAGTCACTTGAACTTGTGTTTATCCAAGTTCGAGTGTATTATAATACAAAGAGAAACAATTTATTAATTATTAATATAATTTGTTAATAGTTGTCATTAAAATAATTGATTGATCATTATCTCTTAGTTATTAAATTATTTGTTCGTGGTAAGTTTGTTATGTTCAATATAATATTAAAATAAAATAAATTCCAAAAGAGAAATTCAGAAAAGAAGTAAAAGAAAGCATATTGAAGATGCTTTTCAAGTAATAATTTAAACAAACACATGGAGATAACTCGAGCTTCCGAGATTCAGAGTGACAAAAATAACTCGTGTGAAACAAAGCGTTATATACTTAAAACTGTTACAACGGTTTATGATTTATAGTTATCGTTTTTTTAGTAGATTTAACATTGATTTTTGAATAGAAAAAGTAAGAGAAGTACAAGTAAAATACAATAAAATGCACTGTTTTATGCATTTTATGTACATTTCTTGAAATTAGAATGAGCCGCTAGTAATGCACACTTGGTTAAATCTTAAACTAAGTAAACCGGCTTCTGGGATATGTAAGTATAATATATAACTTACTAGTTAAAGCTAGAGTTAAATAGTACTTGCTACTTAAGCAGATTTCAATTACTTATATTTAAGAGATGTAAAGTAAACACAATTTTATTAGTCAAATACCTTAATTTGGTTCTGTACTGTGGTAGTGGAGAGAAGGGCCGCCGTCCTTTCCAAATTCAGGGCTATGGAACGCAAGCCGAGTCTTACAAGCGAGGCCGCCATCTTAGTGCTTAACACAACACAACACTTAGGTACATTAAACTAAAAAGTTTCTTTAAAAAGTTTTTATTGTCTATGAATAGACTTGGACGCTGAAAAGCGCGCGCGCAGAGAAAGTAAAGCGGGAACACACATTCACCGAACACCGAACTGTTTGGTGATATGTAAACGCGCAGTGTTTTATTACTCGACCGGCATTCTGTAGGCGGTGGAGGGGGCTGCGAGCGAACCCTGCATGTGCTTGTGTTGTTGTTTACGCCAGGGCTGGTACACTTTAACACAAAAGGGCTACCTGCCCTTTAAGCCATAAAATAAAAAGCATCTTTCGCCGTAACGGGAACAACCAGTAAATTAGTAAAGGAATAAAGAATTCCCTATTTCACAAAAGGCACAAATTACCTATAATTCTTATTTGCTTTGCCAACTATTGATTTAAAATTCGTTTTCGAATTCGTCGTATTTGTTTGTCAATATGGATTTAATTGTACAAAGATTCGAACCGCGAAACCTAAGTAGTGTAAAGTAGCTAACATATCTCATTTATCGGCGTTGTGGCGGCGCAGTGCTGCGATTAGGTTTAGATTAGAAACTCTGGCAAAAAAACAACCAGCCCCTCAAGTAAATTCTCACAATCATAACTTATTACGAACCCTAAACTAAGAAGCGCTGTTACAACTGAATACGACTCAATTGGTTTTCGAACAATATTCGTCTTTATATTGTAATGAGCTTGAAAGTATAATCGTGTGAATGAAATTATTTTTTGTCATTTTAGAACTGGGAGAAAAAATGTGGTAGACGGCATTCGATAGTTTTGTTGACGTTTGATTACGAAGAGCGCGGGCGGGGTGAGGCGGGGCGGCGCGGGAGGGGGACGCTTGCGGACGAATGCGGCAACACTCACGTACGCCAACATTTTGAACGCCTAATTGCGATTTAGGTTAACGAGACATCTTAGTAAATTGATAATTAAATCATGTTATTATTGTATTATTGATAATTGCCGTTTAATTTTAAATAGTTTTCCTTGTCTATATTTAACTAGGAACATGGATACATAGCTCGGTCAATGACACGTAGGGAGAGATTAGAGACTGATTCCTAAATTTTTCCTTATTTATTTAAGGAATCTATTATAATTCTTATCTGAAGCACGTGATTGTCCTACGTTGTCTAACACATGTCTACAAACGAGCTTTAGAAATTAAGTTTATTTTTTAAATTTAGTAACAACTGCCCGCTTTACCATTTGACCTTTGTTTGATTAAGTTAAAATCTAAGTTAACTTTAACCCTACGTGTTTCGATCACTGAATTTAAGATTAATGGAATTAAGTTTATGAAAGCTCAGTATGGTCATCCCGAGTTCCTGAAAGAGAAAGTTGTCTCTTGATCTTTTTTCCGATATAACACTACGACGTCACACATCTTCCGAAAAGGGGCAATATAAATTCTACTACACATATACATATACATTTTCTATTTTACTCTGATAAAAAAAGGTACACAACGCAAAAGACATGTAAACTGTATGCATAAGTAGTCCGACATATTTATTTGTTGTCGGGAGATATGTTGTAATAAATCTTTATATTATCGTAAGCGGAAAATAAACAATAACAGAACTCAATCAACCAAATAATTATACATATTTTTCCTGTTTATATTTTTATGCTAATAAAATTAATTGCCACATTTATGATAACGTAATAAAATCATTGCCAAATAGGAGAAAGACAACCGTTCATGTACAAAACATATTTTGACTGCTGACTACAATGACTTTGATTAAAAACAAACTTACTACAAATTAGAAGGCCAATAAATATTTGACATTAAGTCATAGTAACCGAAACGTAGGTTAAATGTTCGGCATTTACTCAGCTTTGTCGATTCGAATTCCACTATTTTTCCAATATAAAACACTCTTTCCATTAAAAAGTATAATTAAGTCGACATGGTAGGTAATTCCATAAAACGGTATGTAAAAAGAGTTCCAATATTCATTACAACACGTTGTTTGTGAGTCTGTGTCGAAAAAAAAAACAATTAGGTTAAAACAATACACCAATAAATCTCTGTCATCTGTTAGCAACTGCTGCGAAGACGTGCATCAAATCACGCAAACTTTTTTTACTTACCTAATGACTTTTTGGGCGATGTCACGTAGGCGTTAGCTAGTAAAGTAAATAACCTTCAGAAAAAACTACAGATATTTTAAGCTGTATGCGCTAGTATTTGGTAGATTCAATTAGGGTTCGAACCCAAGACCTCGCGATCCGATGTCCGTCCCCTAAACCATTTCGCTTGTTGGCGTTAGTATTGTCGTAGTAGGTTTCTTATAGTAAAAACTATTTTTTGTAATTTTTTTATTAAGATGGCAAACAATCTAGCAGCGATCTGTATTCGAAAAAATATCAAAGCGACCATAGATCCATAGACATCCGCCTTTGCAGATGATTTGCCTCCCTCAAATCAACAGAGTAGGGGACACACAGAAAGAGAACATTTCCCATTCATGCGTCCCCTTCTGTTGTTAATCCAAAACCCGTATAAATTTTCATACAGTCGGTCACCCGCGACTTCGTCGGCGCATAATGTATAGATTATTCTACTTAATAAGTCTAGTAGTGAATTGCCGCAGTAAAATTGTATCACATAATACAAGGGACTCATATACAGAAAACTGTAAAAGTTAAATAAATAGAAAACATATATTCTTATATTTAAGTTTTATTTCCAACTTATAGATATACAAAATTTTCATTAAATTGTTACAATGAATATGATAAGACAATGAATGTTTTAACCATTTGTTACAATTCCATGTAACACATTGAATAAAATTTAATTTCTTCAATTCTCTATATTTTTTATGAAATAAATATATATAAACAAGCAGATATTCCAACTAATACAAAACAAACATTAAAAGAATATAAATAGCTTTCAAATACATCTGAAATTATCGTAATTTGTATGTAAAGTTAGATTGTGATCTGATATTTCAATTTTATTTACAAGCCTTTATATTTATAATTTGTCATAAAATAGAAAAACATTCAAATCTATATCATATCAGTTTACTCTATTATATATATTATTTTTAATACATAACATATTGCTTAATTATACAGTTGAGGAAATCCACGATGATCCACTTACAGAAATAAATTATTTCTTGCATTAAGACAAGCTCAGCTCTTTTATAAATAAACATTTAGGTAGTACTGAGTTGCGCAAACGGGCTATTAGTTAAATGCAATTAGTTGCTACCACTGACCAAACCTTTTTTGTATGCACACATTAAAGCTGCGTCCGATTGGTTATTGTATTCGCGTCATCGTTTTAAGGTGGAACATCGTCAGTTTCCCTGACTGTACTAAACACAGGATTATTATAACTATGCTTTCTTGTATTCAATCCTTTCAACTTTGACCTCATCACCTAATAGTTTGTACACATATGTTACAACTGTAGCGCTCTGTATGTCCATCAGTACAAAAGATGGTGTTGGATTCCTGAAATAAATAAAAAAAAGCTTGAAACCACAAGATTTGAAAAGTAGAGCTTTACAAGTATACGAAGATAAGAAAAATTGTTGCTTTATCAATGAAATTTAAAGAATTCTACTGTATATTTTAAAACAAATGTAAAATATTACCTGAACAGTGGACTATAAGCTCCAGTAGCAGATCCAGGGTTGATGTAAAATTTATTCTCATGCTCATAGGCTTCAAAGCGGTGTGTGTGACCTGATATCAAGATGTCAACGTCAAGCTGTCTTTGCACCAGCGCCAGGGATTCCTCGTCTCCCCAAGGCACCACCTGGTGACCATGAATCAGTCCAATACGGAACTGGCCTACTGTTATCACTTTCTGTTCTGGATATGTTGAATTCTGGAAAAAATAGAGCAAAAACTGTAAAGTATTCATAATAAGATATCTATTGAAAAAAGTTTAACACATTCAGTGTCTCCAACCAATGACACTGAATATTTTACCATGTTCAATGGGAAAAAATTAGCTTACATAGCCATTGTAAAATATTACCAGTATTAGATAAAATTGTTTATATCATAGTATGTTGTACTTGCCTCATCAAAATCCCCTCTAACAACATGAACATCACTGGCCAATGTCTTCAAGTAATCATATGACTCCTTAGTGCAAAGATTGCCTGTACACAGGATGTGCTGGATGCGGCCTGGCAGTAGTAGCTTTTTGAACTTTGGTGGCAGACTGCTGCATCTGTGTGGAATGTGCAGATCTCCAAGCACCAGGACTAACTGAAAATTTGTGTGTTAAATATAAAGACATTAAATTTTTCTGTTCAAATGCATAAACTACTGGTTCTATCTCAGTTGTCAAGTAAATATCTTTGCTTGTTTATTTTTCATATCAGAAATAAGATGTTTCTTAATATTTTTTATTTTAATCACCTTATGTACACAATTCGTTTTTTTAGTATTGTATCTTTGTAAGTTGTTGTTTGTATTGTAAGAAATATAATAAGTATCAAATCATTGATCGTATTCCTGTGAAACTCTCACTGTGCCGTCAGATTACTTGTAATAGAAACTTATGAACAAATTAAACTTATCCGGTTTGATGTAATTGAATTTTTTAAATATGCTATGTACTTACCATTGTAATTAGATGATTAATAGTCCCAATATAAACAAATTGAAGTTGTAATTGATGTAAGTAACGAAATACCCAGATTTCGTATTCAATCTAATATTTAATCCTCCCACTTTTTAATGATAGAATTGAAAAATATACAAAATGTGTTGTATACTCTGTTTTTAATTTGACAGCTTGACATTTGAATTCTCTCTACTGTCTATGGTTGTTCACAGATAAGGAAGAAAATTAATGTTGAACCATCCATAGATATAGTAAATTGTGTATTTATCATTATCTGTGAGACAAAATTATCAAATAGGTATTTAAACAAAATTTACTTCGGAAAATACGAAGAAAGAAAAACCCCATCATCAATTTTCACGCATCTATTATCACGACATTATTAAAAACGTATTATAGTCTGCCTATGCCAGGACGTGAAAAGTGTGCGAAGTACAGATCTTACAAATATAATTGTAAAACAAGTTTACGGGTATTACAAAATTTGTCTTGGCAACCTTCTATCACGTCACTTTTCTCTATTCTCTATTCTTTGTGAGTGGGCTGGCTTAGAATTGATGAATTTCATGGTGTTGTGGGTGACACATATACGTAGAAAAAATCTAGTGTAAGAACACCATATTGGCACCAACTGCTGGGAAATGGAATCAATGGAATATGAGCTCGCAAGAAACCTCACTCTGTTGTTCTTCGTGGAACGCCTGCTCGACAAAGGCGAGCCGAGAACGTTGCACGATCTTTCCTGCCAGTTTGGTGCCAAAGGATTCACCAAGGAGATGCGTCAGATCGCCGGTGGGTCGCAATCGGGCTTGAAAAAATTCCTAGCTCAGTACCCCGCGTTGTTCAGCATAGACGGGGACTATGTTGATATCAACACATTCCAGAGGCACCCGAGTGGCGGCGGCGCGTCGTCCAACAACGATTACATCGAAGAGGCGAAGGAGTACTTTGCTAGCAAGATGATTCAGTACGGTGAAGGTACA
Organism: Papilio xuthus; assembly: GCF_000836235.2. Classification (NCBI taxonomy): domain Eukaryota; kingdom Metazoa; phylum Arthropoda; class Insecta; order Lepidoptera; family Papilionidae; genus Papilio; species Papilio xuthus. Next base: position 211,974 of record NW_013530970.1, on the reverse strand, counting down.
GAGGTGCCTATAAAAAGTCTCCTGGGTCATCGCAGCCAGGCATCTCCGCAGGTACGTCACATCTCTGGTCAACGCATCAAAGAGTTTAAGGACTTTCTCCTGAAACATCCAGATACGTTCCAGATTATCGATGATAATGTCGTTCTAGTCAGTGAGAATCATAGAAGAGGTAACACATGCAGCAATTCTGAACAATTTCACAATTTACCTGCAGCTAATATAAACACAGACACAGCTCAGCAGCTGCTGGATTATGTGGCTCAGTGTATAGAGGCTAAGGGCCCTGTGATGGTTGACCAGCTATTCCACTTGATTGTGTCACGTTTCCCTCAGGAGTACTGGTACCAAATGTTCAAGACTCCAGCAGACTTAAGTGCTTTCTTGAAAATATTCTCTGATAGCTTCCATGTTCAGTCAAATCTTGTCACACTTATAAGTAAACCAAAAATACCTGTCATGTATCTTAATGCAAAATCAAAAACAAAGACTGATCCACCAAAGCCTATTGTGGAGGAGAAAGCGATGTCGCCTGCTCCACCTGTTGTGGCAAGTCCCACTCCTTCAGATGGCAAACAGAGCCCAGCAAACAGAATACTCAGTCCTGTAGAATCTCCCCGAGGTCCACAAGCTAATATAGCTAATCAAACCTTGAAGCAGCGGATCAATTCTATTGTTATTAAAAATTTAGCAGAAAATATGGTCAGAGACAGAGTCAACAATCATTTGAATACTCGCAGTCCTGAAGAAACAAATGGTACATCTATTAGAAATAATATGGTGGGAGAAGCATGGAGGCAAAGAGTTCTTCAGTCTGCAACTGTTATAGCTAATGTCAGAGAGTGTGCCACACTCATTGATAGCATAATGAACCCTAAGCGACACACAAAAAGTATAGTTTCCTTTGATTGTGAAGGAATCAATTTGGGTATTAAAGGTGTCTTGACTATGTGTCAAATTGCTACTATGAATGGTGAAGTGTACATATTGGACATAATGGCTTGCCCTGGAATGGTTGTTGAAGGCAAAATTAAAGAATTGCTGGAAAGTGACAGTGTAACAAAGATCATACATGACTGCAGAAATGACTCAGTCAATTTACACAATCAGTTAGAGATCACTTTGAAGAATGTTTTTGATACACAAGCGGCCCATGCTGTCCTGCAATTGCAGCAGCAGAATATACCTGTTTACAAAGTAAAAAATCTCAGTCTGAATGCACTCTGTGAATTATACAATGCCCCTATGAACCCTATGAAGGAACAGCTCAAGAATGTTTATCGTAGAGACCAACGTTACTGGGCCAGACGGCCTTTAACAAAAGATATGATAATTTATGCTGCTTCTGACGTTTTGTCATTAATTAATCCTGCAATTTATGCATACATGTCTGCTAATATTAGACCAGAAAACCAACAGCTCTTTGAAGAGCTAAGTAATGAGCAAGTGTTTATGCATATACAACCTACTGAGGTAAAATTACGCAAACGTCAGAGAAAGATAAACACAGAAGTTGGTGAACTGAAGCATAAACTGGCAGAGTCCACAAAGAATATAGTGCTAAGCAATAGAGAAATAAGATTATTAAGATACTTAGAACTCACAGAAGAAGAGAAGGAAAAATTAAAAGGTTGTCATAAAATTTCCAAGAAATTGGAAAAATTGGAAGCCATTGGTCATGAAAAGGACAGTGATTCAGAAGATGATGAAAGAGAAAATGAGATGGCTAGCTTAGAATCAAATCCTTCTGATTCCATTTCTTCCCCACATTCAACACAACCTCCTAGCCTCACTGAGTCAATGCAAATGATGGATGAGATTTTATCAGATACCAATATGGATAAGGTAGAGAAAATTAATCGTTTAGAAGCTATTTTATCAGCTGTTGCACCACTCAGCGGGGAGTTGGAAGATAAGTTTTCACAAACAATGGAACAGACACTGCCTTTACTTAAAAACAAAGATTGGTCAAACTTGAGCCAAATTCTAAACATAGGTGATGGGGACAGAAAGAATTGTTGCTGCAGATGCCATAATTCAACTCTTGAAGATGCACAGTGCAATAATGTTAATGAAACAAAGAAGACAGAGATTGGATCACAAACATTGAGCACAGGTGACATTGTCATCACAAGGATCCATTTCCGTGAAGAGGACAAGTTGAATGAAAGGACACTTGATGCCACACCATTCAGTAAACGGGTAGGCATAAATAATTCATCTTGATGACACTCAGCCGTGAAATTTGCATTTCCATATTTCTGAGTGCCACAACTTAGTTTTGAAACTCTTCTATATGTGATCGTAATTTTTTTTTTGTAGTTATTAAATGAAATATTTAACCCAGCTATCAACTAGCCCCTAATACTTATAACGGAGGAGGAACGATACCAGTGACTTGGAGAATTAATTAATATAATTGCAATCATGATGTGCATTATCAAGTGTATTGGCATATAGGGTTGACACCTTCAGAAAGTTTTATATAGACAATTTTTTCCAATTTTTTTTACACCATAATGTTATTTTTATTTAAAATGAAATGGTTAATTAAGCCTTTAAATTTTTTAAAGATTTAACTTAAAAGTTAAACAAAAAATCTGTTAAAATAATACTAAAAATATTTTGTGGGATGTACATAGTTATGTTTTGAATATTTATTACATTACATTATTTATTCTGAATTTCAAATGAAATTTCTAACTTTGTAATATTTGTAAAGTAGCATGCACTTTAATGTATTTTAACTTTTAGAACTGTTGAGGCAACCCTGTCTCGTTGTGTGATCATTTGAGCGAAGATGTGCGTATACACTTGAATAAATGTAACGGTAAACTGCATAAAAGAACAACTATTTAATTCCTTCATGTGGAATTATCAATGAAGTTTACATTTATTTATTTAGGCTATTGCCTGTTGTAAAATGGATTTACCTTTGTGATAGGTTAAACGGCCTTGGTTTTTTTCTCAATTCTCTTTGGATTGTAAATAAGATAAGAATGTTTAGCATGCATAACAATTGTCATCCAGCAATGACTGATGGCTTTTGCAGATAGGTGAAACAAGTGAAGTATGCCTACATATCTATTTATGTATATCAGTTCAATGTTAACAAACTGTTGACTATAATGGCAATAAAAGATATACAATAAAAGTTTTATTGTTCAGATGTTTAACTGAAAATGATTTAGATTTATTCTAGTGAATTATATAAGGTAGGCATGTTGGTGCTTGGTGAGATATAGTTGGTACAGTAGAGCGAAATAAATTCGTTTTAGCATTTTGCATGGTTGTTGGGGTATCTTGTGTATTATTTATCAAAATAATTTTGTGCCTTCAAGTCATATCCGACGATCGCCTTTCCAAAGTGAACGATTAGGATTTTGATACGTATATAAGTAACTTTACAACTTAGTGTCAGTGTTTTAACTTAACTCGAAAATACTAAACCTCATATAGAAGCTTTTATTACGTGTTAATAAAACATTGTCTATGGTAGCTTCCATTTATCGAGAGTAGAGCTATTTGTAAACATGTTACTTCTTTCGAATAGTTTATTTTTGTGTTATAACTTAAGATATGTTAATAGTAATACTAAGGTGATATTCTGTACTAAGCCTTTTGTTTTTAGAGCTTACGTTTGGTAGCCTGTCTAGCTTTTTATATACTTATCAGTATTGTGTCCATCCCAAATTAATTTATATCCTGACAGCTTACGTAAATACCATTAAGTATTTATTTAACCTTTGCTAGCTATTTTTTGTCACTTTAACGTTTTTTACAAGTTTAGTATTTTATTGTAGTGGATGTAAACAAATTTACCACTTTTTATGTATACATTTTGTGCCTTATACACTGCACAATATCTAGAAAAATGTAGTGTATACAATTTTGTATCCTAAACGGTGTTTCAGTGCCACAAAATATGCTTAAAGTTAAGAAAAACATTTCCATAGGCAATTATTATCTTTCTTATGTGCAATCTGTTGACTACAATGCAACAGTTTTGGCGGGAAGTTTACTGTTCCTATAGTATGAATTGTTGCCGATGAACTTTGAAATGTGGCAAATTGACCGTTTACTGATTTGCACATTGTTTATGTTTATTACAAATAAAAAAAGTTGAAAATAGTTTGCGTTTTATTATTCTAGTATACTTTAAATTTCATTTTTCATTTCATAAATTTTCTGGAAAAAATTTCTTATTTACTGTAAATAATTCCGCAACCGATATCTTAATAGAATATGTTAAAATATTATTCATATGTCTAGTAACAATAAGCGAAGGATAGTAATAGAGACGAGATGTTCGAATATGTAATTTTCAACAGCTCTTAGGAAGTGTTGCGATATTTTTAAGCCAATTAGCAGGTCACGGCTCCAACGAACTCAGCCACGAGCCAAGAAGCTTAGTATTACGATAAATCGCCGTTTCATATTACTTATATGTAACTTTATTCTTTATATATTCGTAAAGGAAAGAATTTTCAAATACTACGTTAATTAAATTGTAACCCTGATAAACAGAGTTAAGTCATAAAATTGCTTAAAATAATTTTATTTTATGGTTGACAATTAGATTTTTTCGCTGTATACAAGTTGCTATGCTATAGGTACCTACGTACTGCCAGAAACCTAAAATAGGCAAGTGTAATCTGCAATAAGACACCTGTTCACATTAAAAAATATCCAAAGAAAAAAACGACTAATCATTTTGCTCAATAGTATTAAGTAATTATTTTTCTTGTAATATTTACAACTGGATTTATTGCATAAATTCCTTTAGCAAAAGATTTTTATAATGCGATTATAACAGATGTGAAACCCGCACAATGTCGACCGTCTGCCATAACCAAGACATTACCTAAACCTTGGCAACACGCAATTTTTATAATTTCCCACGTGGTCCAAGCTCACTGACGGTGCATAACTGATAAAAAAACATTTGTTCAACGCTGATACTTTCTGAAGCTTATTCATGTAGACAATTCCATAAAAAACATTCTTTTGGATTTGTCTCGCGCTAGGTGACCATTGTCGTGCTTTTTCCCACAGAAATATAATAGTAAATTAAAAACAATCCGTTTTAGAACTCTCTCACTGTTACAAATAAATGGAAAAATGTTATGGGACATTAATTTTCCTTTTATATCTAACCATTAATATATCAGTAATCAGTATCAAACTGTGAAGTCGCCTGTAATGGTTTAGTAGTGAAGCAAATGCAATCGCAGGTTCAAATCAGACATCCAACTTTTCCAAAGTATTCGTATTTATCAATGTTTGTTTTCATATCAATTTGTTTTGCTTGGTATCCTTGACACTGCAATGAAACCTGTTATGTCGCACACCTTGCCTCGGATTACAGGAGACGGTGAACAACATGTTAGCTGATATCTATTGACCTTGTGTTTTTGTTCTTACCCCTATTGAACTTTTATTATCTAATTCATAATACAAAAAAAGAAAAAATCAATTCCTGTCATATTGCATATAAATCACCAAAGCCTCGAATTAATTAGTAAACTCGATATATCATTTAAACTTAGTAGGGTACAAATAAGGATTAAAGAAATAGAACAATAGTTGGTGAGTCGCAATGCAACAATAGGCAAGGTTTGCTCGCACAAAGAATGCGACAAATACTTATTAGAATGCAAGATTGCACCTACAAGGTGCACAGCGCGCAATGAGATTAAAAACAACAATCTATCGACTGGTCAGTTAATAAGGACGCACAGATGGAGATGTAGACATTATCATCGCAAACGTACGAACGTATAACTGTACATAACATACACAATACCGTGTGCTTGTGTTTGTTTCCGCGCATAATCTGCGATCTGTCGAAGCTTATGTAATTCCTTTTTATATCTTAACACCTGTCCGTTGATACTGATTTGCATATAACTGCGCAGTTATAAATATTCGAATGTTTATTATTAGAACATTTAATACGAAATATAATATTTCTGTTTAGTTAAAAGCTAAAATAATTAAAAGGTCTCGTTCTCTATAGTCACTAATCATGGTCGCGATGATGTTATTCGGTAGCATTTGGACAGATGTGTTTCGACGTCATGAAAAAAACTTGATGTCTATAGCATATTAATGACATGAGAGTTGGCGCGAAAGTAAACGAAACGCTTAGGCCTCAACCACTGTTTAAATTAACATAACATTTAACATTTTATATCTTATAATAATATAATTAGACACTTACTACGTCATCAGTTATGTAGAGTAAAGTTAAACAACTTGGAATATTTGTATGAAAAGTCGTCTACGATTTCTAAATTGATCAGAATAATCAATCGTAACAGTTATTCGACATTTTAGCTCAAAAATGAGCTTAATTGCTACAATTAACGGTACTGTGAGTAATGTAAAGTTCGCATTGCTCGTATTTCTATAAAAAGCGTAGTATTTCTTCGGATTGTAAGTAAAAAGTTCAATAAACTTTACATCTACTGTTTGCAATGAAGAGCAGTGTAACGCCTAGTTTTGAGGTATATCTTATCAAGATTTTGTCAACAACCAAACACTTCGTTAATTTGCATTATTTTGAATAATCAACATACTTTAAACATTCCAACGGCTGAACAAGCACTTTTATGACGTACTTTAAACACTGAGGTTAAGTAAAATATGTTTCACGCTACAAAAATGAATCTACACTTTTACATCTAACAGCTTAGGAGCAAACAACTATTTTAACCCAGGTTTTGACTAATTCTATCCATCTCAATTACGGAAGTTTATTTTGTCAAAGATGCGAAAACGATTATTTAAAATCGGATCACAACAGTAAATTATAAAATTTTGTATAAATAATTTTTTCATTTAAAATTTTCTACGATATTTAACTAGCAAGGCCAAAAAATGGAGATGCACTTTTCCTTAATGCATTTTACCTCGGACGAACCTTTAATATTTAATACGCATTCGTCGAAGAACTATAATGTGAAAGTTTTTAGTCTAATATACGTATCTATTATAAACATATTAACATACTCATGGCTTGCGCATGCTTTGCATTATTAAATAGACATTTTAATTACATCATTATAGTCTTTCTATTTCATTTGATGACTTGATGTTAAATCAAAATAACGGTTTCAAATAAAAATCAAAATCAGAATGATTTTTTTCAAATGTAATCTATTTGACTCTTGCTTATCTCCTATACATGAGATAGTATTAAGACGTGGTAAAATAAAAGCTATTATCTTATCAGGGTAACATGCAATAGGGGAGCAATATTAAAGGTGTTTTCTGTGTCATCCTCAGTCAAGGACTTTCAAGGCAAGTGACCAAAATTAAAAACAATTGTTTATTTTTTAACTGAATTCGGGTAAAGTTTCAGTTCCCTACTATTATAAATAGTACACTTAGGGACAAATTAATAAGGTTTTTAAAAAATAACCCAGCTTAAATTTTGTGTCTTAAAAAAAAGTGATGTTTCAAATGTTGAACTTTTGAATTTTTTGAATAGTGAAAAATGAGACATTCTTAATATAATTTAAATTTTGGTATACAATTTTTTGTTTGGCTGAATTTTTGTGTACTGTTACCATTTAAAAAGAAAATTTTTCAAATGTCAATGTCATTGAAACCGTTGAAATGTTTAAATTCAATGGTAAACATTGCTTTTTAATATAATTAGTTTTATGACAAAGATTTAATAATTCTAGGTATAATCGTTATAATGGAAGATTTTGATGTGTTTACTGATGAAATAGAATTTACAGAAACATTCTACAAAAATGTACTTAATAAATATGTGAAAAATATACCGTCAACACCAAGCGGGCCGAATTACCAAAGTAAGTTTGAATAAGAGTAAATTTTAAATATAACTAACTGGCGTATGTTTTTATTTATTTATCATATATATTGGTTATTATTGTCACAGGCAGCAGGAAGTTATATGCTGAGGAATATTTAGCTGAGAATAAAGAGGCGGATTGTGCATTCTATCTTAGTGAAGCCGTGTCTGCGTCTGTAAGGACATTGGCCGTGTATAGAGAAGAACAAATAAAGGCATCAGGTAAGAATTTGTTCATATGAGTTAACACTGTGTATTATTATTGTAACTAATATATTTGTCAGTTTTGTAGAACTTTACTGAACTTTGATGTCCAACGTTAGAACTTTATAATCAAAATATAATTTTGAGTCAGTCAGTTTTAAGATTTAACAATTTTTATTATGTTTTAAACTTTTGAGATATCTATGCTCTTATTATGAATTTATTATTTTCAGAAAATAAGACACACAAAATCGCATGTTATATAAAGCCAAAAGATGAAATGATTATTGCCAAACCCAAGTAAGTAGGTTTTATACATTTTTAACATCACACTCATAAAAATCAAACTGTTTAGACTGCAGATAATTCCAGATGTGAATTTTTATGCACCTTTAGAGTTAGTAAGTATAATTTTGAGGAAAAAATTACATCTTAATTAAATTAAGCAGATAATTTTTAATTATCATTAATCATCATATTTGTTTTTTTACTTCCAGGTTAAAAAGTGAGAAAGGAATTCTTGATTTTCTATCAAAAGAAGACAAACAAACCACAGAAGTCTTGGATAAGTTTAGAATAAGTGATGAAGTACCCTTTTACAAACAGTACATGAGATTTGGACCACACAATAATACTGAAAATTTATTAAAAATACTCAAAGAACTTCCTAAAGGTAATACAATATGTTAATCTTTTTTTGGATGTATGGATATGTGATTGTATTTAGCCATGTAACTCCAGAGATCTGGATGAAATTTAGGATAGAAATAGATTACTCAAAATCTGGGGATATAGCTAGTATGCAATATATGTTTATCATAATTTCAGAATGGACAATAATACAATTAACAGCAGCATACAACCCAAATGAAAATTTAAAGCCGCAGAAGGAATTTAAAACTGAAATAAGTTCATTTTATATGACAATGCTCAAAAATGACTACATTGATGTGAATAATGTTGGACCTCTGACTGTTAATGTACCAGCTTATGTACACAAAGGTAAACAAACAAGTTATTTAAAGCAAATATAGCTATTGAATGTATTAAAATAAATTAATAATTGTATTTATCTGCTTTTAAATAATAGATGAGGGTTTTCAATTGCTTTAAGTTGAAAGTATCTTTGATACTAAGCCTAGTTATTGTTTTAATAAGTAAAATATGCAATTTCCAGAAGGAGAAAAGCCGTTATTTACAGAGTTATATTCTCTGCTAGAAGACAACTATAACACAATTGGCAAGGCTCAGTTCATCAACAAGAAGCGCTTGGTGCAGAACTACTGGAGCAAACGGGAAGACATTGATTTGAGAATGAAGGTTACAAATATACATTATTAGCAGTCGCCAGCGACCAGATCCATGCGAATTTATAAAGTCCAATAGTACTCTACATATACTCCCAGACTATGTTCTACATCTATGCCAATTACAGCAGGATCCATGCAGCTGTTCTGGAGATACCTTCAAACAAACATCCATCCATCCAAACACTTGCAATTACTGTAAGGTTGTGCAATGATAATGTTTGCATTGCGTTGTGTCAGGGCGTGATAAACGTGATGGAGCGAGACTGGCTGGGAGGCTGGAGCTCCCTGCTCACTGGCAGGCTGCGGGACACTCAGCTGCGGGACAGACTGGTCAAGTTTGTCGACAATGCTATAGCTGATTGGGGGTAAATCACTAATGTTATAGTAGCTATTTTAATTTTTTTTTCTTTAGTATGTTTTACAATTTTTGTATAATTATAAAGGCGAAAGATTTGATTGTCATATTGAATAGGCTACAAAACTACTGAACATATTGGAAAAATTCTTTCACTGTTGGAAAACTACACTATTTACCAAGATTAGAATGTTGCTTTAAAGTTTCTTATGTGAAATGATTTTTATCCTTCAAATTTGTTAAAGATTTTTTTTCTTTTCTCAGGTTCCTAAAATTAACGACCAAACAAAAAACCCTGCTGTACAATTTAATAGACAGTTGTCATTCTCTACCGTCCAATCATATAAAATCATGTATAAGAAGAATTCTGACAGAACATGGCAACACTGAAGATATAAGGAGAGTTATAAACAAATTAATTTGCAAAAGTTGCAGTAAACAATTTAAATTTCCAAACGAGTTATGTTTGAAATGTCTATCTAAATGTTTCGAGGAGATCCACCATGTCAGCTTGGTGTCAGGAATCAAGGCATTCTCTCAAGTGGCAACGCAGGTGAAGGAGAGTGAGGAGTGGGCAACACTGAACACGGCTAAGAGATGGCCGGTTATTTTGATTGTGGATGAGGTAATTATTCTCTATTTTATATTTTTTAAACTTTGAATTAGAATAAAACTTATTTAGTAGGTTGTGTGTTCTTCCAGACAAATTTATCAAGATTCATGCAGTCTTTCTGGAGACACCTTTTAAAACTCATCTAAACAATTATATTTATAATGTTAGCAAGGATTTTATTTATATTTAACATGTATTTAGCTGCTGGACACGTTTCCATGGGAGATGTTGAGTGCGGTGAGGACGCAGGCGGTGTGTCGTATGGAGAATATTCACTTCACCTACTACTTGTACAAAGTACATGAGAAAAACTTTGTTGACGGACATCTGGTGAACAAGGCTGAAGTCGGCAGATATATCATTAATCCAGGTAATAAATGAAAAACTGTTGTAAAAATTTATATATTATCTATTAAAATCTAATTCAGGAATAATTTAAATTGGATTCGTTTAATATTTATATATTTTTTATTATTTTGTCTATATGTATGTAGTTTTCAGTTTATACACAAAATGTTTTAACCGTTTATCTCAAGTATCATATTAAATAATTTATGTTATGAAGAATTAAGATCTGTTTGTGTGCACTGTATAAGTTCCAAAACTATTGAAGTGATAAAAAATGTGCGATGTTTCAGAGAAGAACCTGGAGCGCATGGAGAAGCGCATGACATCGTTCCTGCAGTACTGGTGCGCGGAGTGGCGCGGACACGTCGGCCTCGCCCCCTCCCCGCAACACTACCTCCAGTACCTCACCGAGGCCGACTTCTTCTTGTCAGTTCTCCAACATATCTACATCTTTCTGCCCCTCTCAAAATTACTCTTTGTCATCTCATATTTGTAACTAAAAATTTGTTCGTAAAGAATGATCGGTCAAAATCGGGCCAGCCGTTTTGAAGATTACCCAAAACAAACATGACAGAGAGATAATTTTTTTTTTCAAATAGGTTTTTCATTCTGGTACAATATCTTTTTTTGATTTTACATACAAACTTTAATATTAATGTTTGTATTTATAATTGTTTGTGCAGATACTGCGGTCACGGTGACGGGTGTCAGCTGGCGGGGGGCGGGGCCGGCGTGGAGAGCGCGCACCCGCACGGCGCAGCGCTGCTCTCCGGCTGCGGCTCCGTGCGCCTCGCACCCGCACCAGCACGCGCACCTCCCGCCGCCGCTCACCACCATCTGCACATCGCCGCGTGGTAACACCGACACCCCCCACCCGCACACCACCATCTGCACATCGCCGCGTGG